>NC_136620.1:301864-353864 GCF_933228915.1 Telmatherina bonti
CTGTCCTAGGGACCAACTCCTGGTCCAGGAGTGGCCAGAAAAAATTGGGCTCTCACGTCCCTCCCCGATGTTGTCCCCTTCCTCTAATGAGGCTCGATGCCGGCCGAATTGGCGTTGGTGCTTTGCCTCTGTAGCTACGTTTCGGAGACTATTTGTCCTTCCTCAGGCTATGGCAAAGTGACTGGACTCTCATATTTGTGTTCCTTTTATATCCTTTCCTTTAGGTTTCATCATTTAGTTTCTCTCTGTATTTAGTTTCTGTTGTCCTTAATTTAGGTTTTTAATTTCGGGAGACTATTAGGGTTAGGGTTCCTTCCCCTAGGGTTAGGGTTAGGGTTATGTCCCCTAGGGTTAGGGTTAGGGTTTTTTCCTGGTTGGGGCTTAAGTGGTCTCAAGATGGACTCAGCAGCCACATCCCGGACTGGAGCCGGTCCCTGGCACGGGCGAGTTAGGTTCAGGTAAGTAACCCAGGGACCAACCCAGGTAAGTAACCCAGGTAAGTATCCCAGGTGAATGCACTGTCCTAGGGACCAACTCCTGGTCCAGGAGTGGCCAGAAAAAATTGGGCTCTCACGTCCCTCCCCGATGTTGTCCCCTTCCTCTAATGAGGCTCGATGCCGGCCGAATTGGCGTTGGTGCTTTGCCTCTGTAGCTACGTTTCGGAGACTATTTGTCCTTCCTCAGGCTATGGCAAAGTGACTGGACTCTCATATTTGTGTTCCTTTTATATCCTTTCCTTTAGGTTTCATCATTTAGTTTCTCTCTGTATTTAGTTTCTGTTGTCCTTAATTTAGGTTTTTAATTTCGGGAGACTATTAGGGTTAGGGTTCCTTCCCCTAGGGTTAGGGGTTAGGGTTAGGGTTAGGGGTTAGGGGTTAGGGGTTAGGGTTAGGGTTAGGGTTAGGGGTTAGGGTTAGGGTTAGGGTTAGGGTTAGGGGTTAGGGTTAGGGTTAGGGGTTAGGGTTAGGGTTAGGGTTAGGGGTTAGGGTTAGGGTTAGGGTTAGGGGGTTAGGGTTAGGGTTAGGGTTAGGGTTAGGGGTTAGGGTTAGGGTTAGGGTTAGGGTTAGGGTTAGGGGTTAGGGTTAGGGTTAGGGTTAGGGTTAGGGGTTAGGGGTTAGGGTTAGGGTTAGGGTAGGGTTAGGGTTAGGGTTAGGGTTAGGGGTTAGGGTTAGGGTTAGGGTTAGGGTTAGGGGTTAGGGTTAGGGTTAGGGTTAGGGTTAGGGTTAGGGTTAGGGGTTAGGGTTAGGGTTAGGGTTAGGGTTAGGGGTTAGGGGTTAGGGTTAGGGTTAGGGTTAGGGTTAGGGGGTTAGGGTTAGGGTTAGGGTTAGGGTTAGGGGGTTAGGGTTAGGGTTAGGGTTAGGGTTAGGGTTATTAGCTCGCCATTCATTCTCTATGTAAAATGGAAGGATTCCATTTTCCCATTGACGCCCCATTCATTCCAAATTCCAGATTCCATGTGGAATTTTCGCAATTTGGAATTCACTAGGGGGCAGTGTTGTACCACCAATGGAAGTTGGAAGATCAAATTGGAAGTTGATTTAAATACATTTTTGGAACCAAATCTAACCAAAATCATCAATTATATTATTTTATCCCCTTTATTAGCCCGAATATGCCTAATGTCCTCTAATCACCTGGAATGTGTGGGAAACTGATGGGGGACTTCCAATTACCCAAATATAAGCCATGGTTGCATCCAAGCAGCCATATGTAGCTCCACATAACCCTAACCCCCTAACCACATGTGCCAGATGGCTCGCTAGAGGTCCGCAGTGTGTGGGCTGAACATTGTGGGTATTGGTCTGATTACAAAGGCCCACCTATGCAAAGCAGACGGGGGGTCTGTCCCAATGTATTACGAAGAAAAAAAAGTTTTGGTGGTAGATATGCAGTGTAACATTCCCCATGGAGCTAGGTTAGTGTATTATTCTGTGTGCTGCATGCCTCCCTCTTTAAAATGCTCCAGGTTTGGAGGAGATCAGACACCTTCCATTTTCAGGGAAGGGTCCAGGGCTGTTGATGAAGATATCTTTGTATAGGTCATTTCGATACGACTGCAGGCATGTTCGAATGAGGCACGTGGGGTCTATGGCTGCGACAGGAGGTGTGACCAAAGTGGGTCAATATCCACATTTTGGGCCCTCATCCTAGAGTGCAGGAAAGGTCTCAGAATAAAATGATTGCATTTCCTAGATCAGTCCATCTAGACCTACAACATACCTGTCGGTGAGGGGCCTGCGGACACTTTTTGGACCAAAGTTGGTCTTGGCCCCAAAACAACTTTGATCGCTCGAAGAGTGAGTCGAGACGTGCTTGGGACTGTTTCAACCATCTCCGTAGGCCCCACGGTCTTTGAGAAATTAAACCAAGAAGTTAGTCCAAAACTGAATGGGGATAAATATGGGAATGGAATTGTGGAAGGACAAAATGGCCGCTAAATTAGGGGTTGGCTTAGGGTTGGGGCAATAAAAAATACAAACATGTAAGCCCTGGAAGGTCCCAGACAAGCCCCCAAGACAGGGGGCCTGTATGTCAGACTTGAAAAATCAATGGATTTCTGCTCCTGAAACTCAACTTCACTGATGGACTGAGAAGGTGGGGGATGGGCAGTCCAAAGCCTAAAAATGTCCAAACTTTGAAGGGGCATATCTCTGCTAAGGAGGGTCGCAGGAGCCATCCAAAGGCATCGACGTGCTCGGGGCGAAGCCCACTACAACATACCTGGGGCCTGAGGGTGTGGCTTAAAGTTTTGGACCAAAGTTGGTCTTGGCCCCAAAACAGCTTTGATCGCTCGAAGAGTGAGTCGAGACGTGCTTGGGACTGTTTCAACCATCTCCGTAGGCCCCACGGTCTTTGAGAAATTAAACCAAGAAGTTAGTCCAAAACTGAATGGGGATAAATATGGGAATGGAATTGTGGAAGGACAAAATGGCCGCTAAATTAGGGGTTGGCTTAGGGTTGGGGCAATAAAAAATACAAACATGTAAGCCCTGGAAGGTCCCAGACAAGCCCCCAAGACAGGGGGCCTGTATGTCAGACTTGAAAAATCAATGGATCTCTGCTTCTGAAACTCAACTTCACTGATGGACTGAGAAGGTGGGGGATGGGCAGTCCAAAGCCTAAAAATGTCCAAACTTTGAAGGGGCATATCTCTGCTAAGGAGGGTCGCAGGAGCCATCCAAAGGTATTGATGTGCTCGGGGCGAAGCCCACTACAACATACCTGGGGCCTGAGGGTGTGGCTTAAAGTTTTGGACCAAAGTTGGTCTTGGCCCCAAAACAGCTTTGATCGCTCGAAGAGTGAGTCGAGACGTGCTTGGGACTGTTTCAACCATCTCCGTAGGCCCAACGGTCTTTGAGAAATTAAACCAAGAAGTTAGTCCAAAACTGAATGGGGATAAATATGGGAATGGAATTGTGGAAGGACAAAATGGCCGATAAATTAGGGGTTGGCTTAGGGTTGGGGCAATAAAAAATACAAACATGTAAGCCCTGGAAGGTCCCAGACAAGCCCCCAAGAGAGGGGGCCTGTATGTCAGACTTGAAAAATCAATGGATCTCTGCTCCTGAAACTCTCAGAGCTCAAACTCAACTTCACTGATGGACCAAGAAGGTGGGGGATGGGCAGACAATTCCATGTTCCTATTTAAAAAAGTTTCAAGTCTTACCTCCTGAGAAATCACACGCCGGCTCTCATACCTTGTGAGCCAGGCCTGTGTGTTTGAGATATGTTGGTGTACAGTAAGTCATCTACCAATGCACCAAAATTCATCCCTCTGACTGCTTCCTGTCGGGTGGTATTGCCCCACATCCACATTCCATTTTCCTATTTATTCAAGATCAGTGCGTCATCCCTAACCTTTTTAGATAGGCATTTGGAATTGTGAAAATGATACTTTTTCTAGTAAAAAACACACCAATCCTGTTAGGCTCGATAACCCAATCGCAGCGGTGACATGGACATTGGTGTATGATAAAAAGTCCCAGAATTACACCCTATCAAGTGAAAACGCCCACTTTTGGGGGTGTGTAACCTTTGAACCATTTGACCGAAACATGAATATGAGGTGTCTATGGAAAGGGAGCAAAAGCCTCGACAACATATCCCAGACACTCGCCTTCACGTGGCATGCTGTTTGAGTAAACTTCCGTAGAGGCTTAGAAATTGTGATTTTTATGAGTAGGGGGGGAGATCTCAAGAATGCGGGGGTGCAGCAGGACAGAGGAGTCATCTTTGGAAGGTACTAGGGACCCCAACCAACAGATATAAACATCAGCTCCATCGGATCCCTCCTTCTTTCTGACCAATGACTCATTTTGCCAAAAAAATGCAGTAAAGATCTAATGGCGTCCACTGCCTACATAAATCGCAGTTCTGGGGATGACATTTCTTTGTTTCAAGGCCGATCGGGACAAGTGAGGGCTCGTTGGAAAGGTCTGGGGACCCTGAATCCAAAGATGTAAGAATGGGGCCTCTGCAGTGTACCATTCAGACGTTAGGTGGTGCCAAAGCCTAAAATTGTCCAAATTTTGAGGGGGCATATCTCCTTAAAGGAGGGTCGCAAGAGCACACCGGAAGCATCTATGCCATCGTGGCAAGGCCCCCTACAACATATTTAGGGCCACTGAGCATAGCTCAAAGTTTTGGCAAAAGTTGTCTGCTCGCCCCCCAAAATCACACCACATATACACCATGTCACTGTGAGCGCAGTCATGGGCCACACGCCCCCCCAAGTTTCCTCCTGAGAAATCACACTCCAGCTCTCACACTCTTTGAGCCAGGCCTGTGTGCTTGAGATATGTTGGTGCACAGTAAGTCCTCTACCAATACACCAAAATTCATCCCTCTGACTCCTTCCTGTCAGGTGGTATTGCCCCACATCCACATTCCATTTTCCTATTTATTCAAGATCAGGGCGTCATCCCTAACCTTTTTAGATAGGCATTTGGAATTGTGAAAATGATACTTTTTCTAGTAAAAAAACACACCAATCCTGTTAGGCTCGATAACCCGATCGCAGCGGTCACATGGACATTGGTGTATGACAAACAGTCCCAGAGTTACACCCTATCAAGTGAAAACGCCCACTTTTGGGGGTGTGTAACCTTTGAACCATTTGACCGAAACATGAATATGAGGTGTCTATGGAAAGGGAGCAAAAGCCTCGACAACATATCCCAGACACTCGCCTTCACGTGGCATGCTGTTTGAGTAAACTTCCGTAGAGGCTTAGAAATTGTGATTTTTATGAGTAGGGGGGGAGATCTCAAGAATGCGGGGGTGCAGCAGGACAGAGGAGTCATCTTTGGAAGGTACTAGGGACCCCAACCAACAGAAATAAACATCAGCTCCATCGGATCCCTCCTTCTTTCTGACCAATGACTCATTTTGCCCAAAAAATGCAGTAAAGATCTAATGGCGTCCACTGCCTACATAAATGGCAGTTCTGGGGATGACATGTCTTTGTTTCAAGGCCGATCGGGACAAGTGAGGGCTCGTTGGAAAGGTCTGGGGACCCTGAATCCAAAGATGTAAGAATGGGGCCTCTGCAGTGTACCATTCAGACGCTAGGTGGTGCCAAAGCCTAAAATTGTCCAAATTTTGAGGGGGCATATCTCCTTAAAGGAGGGTCGCAAGAGCACACCGGAAGCATCTATGCCATCGTGGCAAGGCCCCCTACAACATATTTAGGGCCACTGAGCATAGCTCAAAGTTTTGGCAAAAGTTGTCTGCTCGCCCCCCAAAATCACACCACATATACACCATGTCACTGTGAGCGCAGTCATGGGCCACACGCCCCCCAAGTTTCCTCCTGAGAAATCACACTCCAGCTCTCACACTCTTTGAGCCAGGCCTGTGTGCTTGAGATATGTTGGTGCACAGTAAGTCCTCTACCAATACACCAAAATTCATCCCTCTGACTCCTTCCTGTCAGGTGGTATTGCCCCACATCCACATTCCATTTTCCTATTTATTCAAGATCAGGGCGTCATCCCTAACCTTTTTAGATAGGCATTTGGAATTGTGAAAATGATACTTTTTCTAGTAAAAAAACACACCAATCCTGTTAGGCTCGATAACCCGATCGCAGCGGTCACATGGACATTGGTGTATGACAAACAGTCCCAGAGTTAAACCCTATCAAGTGAAAACGCCCACTTTTGGGGGCGTGTAACCTTTGAACCATTTGACCGAAACATGAATATGAGGTGTCTATGGAAAGGGAGCAAAAGCCTCGACAACATATCCCAGACACTCGCCTTCACGTGGCATGCTGTTTGAGTAAACTTCCGTAGAGGCTTAGAAATTGTGATTTTTAGGATGGTGGGGGATCTCAAGAATGCGGGGGTGCAGCAGGACAGAGGAGTCATCTTTGGAAGGTACTAGGGACCCCAACCAACAGATATAAACATCAGCTCCATCGGATCCCTCCTTCTTTCTGACCAATGACTCATTTTGCCAAAAAAATGCAGTAAAGATCTAATGGCGTCCACTGCCTACATAAATCGCAGTTCTGGGGATGACATGTCTTTGTTTCAAGGCCGATCGGGACAAGTGAGGGCTCGTTGGAAAGGTCTGGGGACCCTGAATCCAAAGATGTAAGAATGGGGCCTCTGCAGTGTACCATTCAGACGCTAGGTGGTGCCAAAGCCTAAAATTGTCCAAATTTTGAGGGGGCATATCTCCTTAAAGGAGGGTCGCAAGAGCACACCGGAAGCATCTATGCCATCGTGGCAAGGCCCCCTACAACATATTTAGGGCCACTGAGCATAGCTCAAAGTTTTGGCAAAAGTTGTCTGCTCGCCCCCCAAAATCACACCACATATACACCATGTCACTGTGAGCGCAGTCATGGGCCACACGCCCCCCAAGTTTCCTCCTGAGAAATCACACTCCAGCTCTCACACTCTTTGAGCCAGGCCTGTGTGCTTGAGATATGTTGGTGCACAGTAAGTCCTCTACCAATACACCAAAATTCATCCCTCTGACTCCTTCCTGTCAGGTGGTATTGCCCCACATCCACATTCCATTTTCCTATTTATTCAAGATCAGGGCGTCATCCCTAACCTTTTTAGATAGGCATTTGGAATTGTGAAAATGATACTTTTTCTAGTAAAAAAACACACCAATCCTGTTAGGCTCGATAACCCGATCGCAGCGGTCACATGGACATTGGTGTATGACAAACAGTCCCAGAGTTACACCCTATCAAGTGAAAACGCCCACTTTTGGGGGCGTGTAACCTTTGAACCATTTGACCGAAACATGAATATGAGGTGTCTATGGAAAGGGAGCAAAAGCCTCGACAACATATCCCAGACACTCGCCTTCACGTGGCATGCTGTTTGAGTAAACTTCCGTAGAGGCTTAGAAATTGTGATTTTTAGGATTGGTGGGGGATCTCAAGAATGCGGGGGTGCAGCAGGACAGAGGAGTCATCTTTGGAAGGTACTAGGGACCCCAACCAACAGATATAAACATCAGCTCCATCGGATCCCTCCTTCTTTCTGACCAATGACTCATTTTGCCCAAAAAATGCAGTAAAGATCTAATGGCGTCCACTGCCTACATAAATCGCAGTTCTGGGGATGACATGTCTTTGTTTCAAGGCCGATCGGGACAAGTGAGGGCTCGTTGGAAAGGTCTGGGGACCCTGAATCCAAAGATGTAAGAATGGGGCCTCTGCAGTGTACCATTCAGACGCTAGGTGGTGCCAAAGCCTAAAATTGTCCAAATTTTGAGGGGGCATATCTCCTTAAAGGAGGGTCGCAAGAGCACACCGGAAGCATCTATGCCATCGTGGCAAGGCCCCCTACAACATATTAAGGGCCACTGAGCATAGCTCAAAGTTTTGGCAAAAGTTGTCTGCTCGCCCCCCAAAATCACACCACATATACACCATGTCACTGTGAGCGCAGTCATGGGCCACACGCCCCCCAAGTTTCCTCCTGAGAAATCACACTCCAGCTCGCACACTCTTTGAGCCAGACCTGTGTGCTTGAGATATGTTGGTGCACAGTAAGTCCTCTACCAATACACCAAAATTCATCCCTCTGACTCCTTCCTGTCAGGTGGTATTGCCCCACATCCACATTCCATTTTCCTATTTATTCAAGGTCAGGGCGTCATCCCTAACCTTTTTAGATAGGCATTTGGAATTGTGAAAATGATACTTTTTCTAGTAAAAAACACACCAATCCTGTTAGGCTCCATAACCCGATCGCAGCGGTCACATGGACATTGGTGTATGACAAACAGTCCCAGAGTTACACCCTATCAAGTGAAAACGCCCACTTTTGGGGGCGTGTAACCTTTGAACCATTTGACCGAAACATGAATATGAGGTGTCTATGGAAAGGGAGCAAAAGCCTCGACAACATATCCCAGACACTCGCCTTCACGTGGCATGCTGTTTGAGTAAACTTCCGTAGAGGCTTAGAAATTGTGATTTTTAGGATGGTGGGGGATCTCAAGAATGCGGGGGTGCAGCAGGACAGAGGAGTCATCTTTGGAAGGTACTAGGGACCCCAACCAACAGATATAAACATCAGCTCCATCGGATCCCTCCTTCTTTCTGACCAATGACTCATTTTGCCAAAAAAATGCAGTAAAGATCTAATGGCGTCCACTGCCTACATAAATGGCAGTTCTGGGGATGACATGTCTTTGTTTCAAGGCCGATCGGGACAAGTGAGGGCTCGTTGGAAAGGTCTGGGGACCCTGAATCCAAAGATGCAAGAATGGGGCCTCTGCAGTGTACCATTCAGACGCTAGGTGGTGCCAAAGCCTAAAATTTTCCAAATTTTGAGGGGGCATATCTCCTTAAAGGAGGGTCGCAAGAGCACACCGGAAGCATCTATGCCATCGTGGCAAGGCCCCCTACAACATATTTAGGGCCACTGAGCATAGCTCAAAGTTTTGGCAAAAGTTGTCTGCTCGCCCCCCAAAATCACACCACATATACACCATGTCACTGTGAGCGCAGTCATGGGCCACACGCCCCCCAAGTTTCCTCCTGAGAAATCACACTCCAGCTCTCACACTCTTTGAGCCAGGCCTGTGTGCTTGAGATATGTTGGTGCACAGTAAGTCCTCTACCAATACACCAAAATTCATCCCTCTGACTCCTTCCTGTCAGGTGGTATTGCCCCACATCCACATTCCATTTTCCTATTTATTCAAGATCAGGGCGTCATCCCTAACCTTTTTAGATAGGCATTTGGAATTGTGAAAATGATACTTTTTCTAGTAAAAAAACACACCAATCCTGTTAGGCTCGATAACCCGATCGCAGCGGTCACATGGACATTGGTGTATGACAAACAGTCCCAGAGTTACACCCTATCAAGTGAAAACGCCCACTTTTGGGGGCGTGTAACCTTTGAACCATTTGACCGAAACATGAATATGAGGTGTCTATGGAAAGGGAGCAAAAGCCTCGACAACATATCCCAGACACTCGCCTTCACGTGGCATGCTGTTTGAGTAAACTTCCGTAGAGGCTTAGAAATTGTGATTTTTAGGATGGTGGGGGATCTCAAGAATGCGGGGGTGCAGCAGGACAGAGGAGTCATCTTTGGAAGGTACTAGGGACCCCAACCAACAGATATAAACATCAGCTCCATCGGATCCCTCCTTCTTTCTGACCAATGACTCATTTTGCCAAAAAAATGCAGTAAAGATCTAATGGCGTCCACTGCCTAGATAAATCGCAGTTCTGGGGATGACATGTCTTTGTTTCAAGGCCGATCGGGACAAGTGAGGGCTCGTTGGAAAGGTCTGGGGACCCTGAATCCAAAGATGTAAGAATGGGGCCTCTGCAGTGTACCATTCAGACGCTAGGTGGTGCCAAAGCCTAAAATTGTCCAAATTTTGAGGGGGCATATCTCCTTAAAGGAGGGTCGCAAGAGCACACCGGAAGCATCTATGCCATCGTGGCAAGGCCCCCTACAACATATTTAGGGCCACTGAGCATAGCTCAAAGTTTTGGCAAAAGTTGTCTGCTCGCCCCCCAAAATCACACCACATATACACCATGTCACTGTGAGCGCAGTCATGGGCCACACGCCCCCCAAGTTTCCTCCTGAGAAATCACACTCCAGCTCTCACACTCTTTGAGCCAGGCCTGTGTGCTTGAGATATGTTGGTGCACAGTAAGTCCTCTACCAATACACCAAAATTCATCCCTCTGACTCCTTCCTGTCAGGTGGTATTGCCCCACATCCACATTCCATTTTCCTATTTATTCAAGATCAGGGCGTCATCCCTAACCTTTTTAGATAGGCATTTGGAATTGTGAAAATGATACTTTTTCTAGTAAAAAAACACACCAATCCTGTTAGGCTCGATAACCCGATCGCAGCGGTCACATGGACATTGGTGTATGACAAACAGTCCCAGAGTTACACCCTATCAAGTGAAAACACCCACTTTTGGGGGCGTGTAACCTTTGAACCATTTGACCGAAACATGAATATGAGGTGTCTATGGAAAGGGAGCAAAAGCCTCGACAACATATCCCAGACACTCGCCTTCACGTGGCATGCTGTTTGAGTAAACTTCCGTAGAGGCTTAGAAATTGTGATTTTTAGGATTGGTGGGGGATCTCAAGAATGCGGGGGTGCAGCAGGACAGAGGAGTCATCTTTGGAAGGTACTAGGGACCCCAACCAACAGATATAAACATCAGCTCCATCGGATCCCTCCTTCTTTCTGACCAATGACTCATTTTGCCAAAAAAATGCAGTAAAGATCTAATGGCGTCCACTGCCTACATAAATGGCAGTTCTGGGGATGACATGTCTTTGTTTCAAGGCCGATCGGGACAAGTGAGGGCTCGTTGGAAAGGTCTGGGGACCCTGAATCCAAAGATGCAAGAATGGGGCCTCTGCAGTGTACCATTCAGACGCTAGGTGGTGCCAAAGCCTAAAATTTTCCAAATTTTGAGGGGGCATATCTCCTTAAAGGAGGGTCGCAAGAGCACACCGGAAGCATCTATGCCATCGTGGCAAGGCCCCCTACAACATATTTAGGGCCACTGAGCATAGCTCAAAGTTTTGGCAAAAGTTGTCTGCTCGCCCCCCAAAATCACACCACATATACACCATGTCACTGTGAGCGCAGTCATGGGCCACACGCCCCCCAAGTTTCCTCCTGAGAAATCACACTCCAGCTCTCACACTCTTTGAGCCAGGCCTGTGTGCTTGAGATATGTTGGTGCACAGTAAGTCCTCTACCAATACACCAAAATTCATCCCTCTGACTCCTTCCTGTCAGGTGGTATTGCCCCACATCCACATTCCATTTTCCTATTTATTCAAGATCAGGGCGTCATCCCTAACCTTTTTAGATAGGCATTTGGAATTGTGAAAATGATACTTTTTCTAGTAAAAAAACACACCAATCCTGTTAGGCTCGATAACCCGATCGCAGCGGTCACATGGACATTGGTGTATGACAAACAGTCCCAGAGTTACACCCTATCAAGTGAAAACGCCCACTTTTGGGGGCGTGTAACCTTTGAACCATTTGACCGAAACATGAATATGAGGTGTCTATGGAAAGGGAGCAAAAGCCTCGACAACATATCCCAGACACTCGCCTTCACGTGGCATGCTGTTTGAGTAAACTTCCGTAGAGGCTTAGAAATTGTGATTTTTAGGATGGTGGGGGATCTCAAGAATGCGGGGGTGCAGCAGGACAGAGGAGTCATCTTTGGAAGGTACTAGGGACCCCAACCAACAGATATAAACATCAGCTCCATCGGATCCCTCCTTCTTTCTGACCAATGACTCATTTTGCCAAAAAAATGCAGTAAAGATCTAGTGGCGTCCACTGCCTACATAAATCGCAGTTCTGGGGATGACATGTCTTTGTTTCAAGGCCGATCGGGACAAGTGAGGGCTCGTTGGAAAGGTCTGGGGACCCTGAATCCAAAGATGTAAGAATGGGGCCTCTGCAGTGTACCATTCAGACGCTAGGTGGTGCCAAAGCCTAAAATTGTCCAAATTTTGAGGGGGCATATCTCCTTAAAGGAGGGTCGCAAGAGCACACCGGAAGCATCTATGCCATCGTGGCAAGGCCCCCTACAACATATTAAGGGCCACTGAGCATAGCTCAAAGTTTTGGCAAAAGTTGTCTGCTCGCCCCCCAAAATCACACCACATATACACCATGTCACTGTGAGCGCAGTCATGGGCCACACGCCCCCCAAGTTTCCTCCTGAGAAATCACACTCCAGCTCGCACACTCTTTGAGCCAGGCCTGTGTGCTTGAGATATGTTGGTGCACAGTAAGTCCTCTACCAATACACCAAAATTCATCCCTCTGACTCCTTCCTGTCAGGTGGTATTGCCCCACATCCACATTCCATTTTCCTATTTATTCAAGGTCAGGGCGTCATCCCTAACCTTTTTAGATAGGCATTTGGAATTGTGAAAATGATACTTTTTCTAGTAAAAAACACACCAATCCTGTTAGGCTCGATAACCCGATCGCAGCGGTCACATGGACATTGGTGTATGACAAACAGTCCCAGAGTTACACCCTATCAAGTGAAAACGCCCACTTTTGGGGGCGTGTAACCTTTGAACCATTTGACCGAAACATGAATATGAGGTGTCTATGGAAAGGGAGCAAAAGCCTCGACAACATATCCCAGACACTCGCCTTCACGTGGCATGCTGTTTGAGTAAACTTCCGTAGAGGCTTAGAAATTGTGATTTTTAGGATGGTGGGGGATCTCAAGAATGCGGGGGTGCAGCAGGACAGAGGAGTCATCTTTGGAAGGTACTAGGGACCCCAACCAACAGATATAAACATCAGCTCCATCGGATCCCTCCTTCTTTCTGACCAATGACTCATTTTGCCAAAAAAAATGCAGTAAAGATCTAATGGCGTCCACTGCCTACATAAATGGCAGTTCTGGGGATGACATGTCTTTGTTTCAAGGCCGATCGGGACAAGTGAGGGCTCGTTGGAAAGGTCTGGGGACCCTGAATCCAAAGATGTAAGAATGGGGCCTCTGCAGTGTACCATTCAGACGCTAGGTGGTGCCAAAGCCTAAAATTGTCCAAATTTTGAGGGGGCATATCTCCTTAAAGGAGGGTCGCAAGAGCACACCGGAAGCATCTATGCCATCGTGGCAAGGCCCCCTACAACATATTAAGGGCCACTGAGCATAGCTCAAAGTTTTGGCAAAGGTTGTCTGCTCGCCCCCCAAAATCACACCACATATACACCATGTCACTGTGAGCGCAGTCATGGGCCACACGCCCCCCAAGTTTCCTCCTGAGAAATCACACTCCAGCTCGCACACTCTTTGAGCCAGGCCTGTGTGCTTGAGATATGTTGGTGCACAGTAAGTCCTCTACCAATACACCAAAATTCATCCCTCTGACTCCTTCCTGTCAGGTGGTATTGCCCCACATCCACATTCCATTTTCCTATTTATTCAAGGTCAGGGCGTCATCCCTAACCTTTTTAGATAGGCATTTGGAATTGTGAAAATGATACTTTTTCTAGTAAAAAACACACCAATCCTGTTAGGCTCCATAACCCGATCGCAGCGGTCACATGGACATTGGTGTATGACAAACAGTCCCAGAGTTACACCCTATCAAGTGAAAACGCCCACTTTTGGGGGCGTGTAACCTTTGAACCATTTGACCGAAACATGAATATGAGGTGTCTATGGAAAGGGAGCAAAAGCCTCGACAACATATCCCAGACACTCGCCTTCACGTGGCATGCTGTTTGAGTAAACTTCCGTAGAGGCTTAGAAATTGTGATTTTTAGGATGGTGGGGGATCTCAAGAATGCGGGGGTGCAGCAGGACAGAGGAGTCATCTTTGGAAGGTACTAGGGACCCCAACCAACAGATATAAACATCAGCTCCATCGGATCCCTCCTTCTTTCTGACCAATGACTCATTTTGCCAAAAAAAATGCAGTAAAGATCTAATGGCGTCCACTGCCTACATAAATGGCAGTTCTGGGGATGACATGTCTTTGTTTCAAGGCCGATCGGGACAAGTGAGGGCTCGTTGGAAAGGTCTGGGGACCCTGAATCCAAAGATGTAAGAATGGGGCCTCTGCAGTGTACCATTCAGACGCTAGGTGGTGCCAAAGCCTAAAATTGTCCAAATTTTGAGGGGGCATATCTCCTTAAAGGAGGGTCGCAAGAGCACACCGGAAGCATCTATGCCATCGTGGCAAGGCCCCCTACAACATATTAAGGGCCACTGAGCATAGCTCAAAGTTTTGGCAAAGGTTGTCTGCTCGCCCCCCAAAATCACACCACATATACACCATGTCACTGTGAGCGCAGTCATGGGCCACACGCCCCCCAAGTTTCCTCCTGAGAAATCACACTCCAGCTCGCACACTCTTTGAGCCAGGCCTGTGTGCTTGAGATATGTTGGTGCACAGTAAGTCCTCTACCAATACACCAAAATTCATCCCTCTGACTCCTTCCTGTCAGGTGGTATTGCCCCACATCCACATTCCATTTTCCTATTTATTCAAGGTCAGGGCGTCATCCCTAACCTTTTTAGATAGGCATTTGGAATTGTGAAAATGATACTTTTTCTAGTAAAAAACACACCAATCCTGTTAGGCTCCATAACCCGATCGCAGCGGTCACATGGACATTGGTGTATGACAAACAGTCCCAGAGTTACACCCTATCAAGTGAAAACGCCCACTTTTGGGGGCGTGTAACCTTTGAACCATTTGACCGAAACATGAATATGAGGTGTCTATGGAAAGGGAGCAAAAGCCTCGACAACATATCCCAGACACTCGCCTTCACGTGGCATGCTGTTTGAGTAAACTTCCGTAGAGGCTTAGAAATTGTGATTTTTAGGATGGTGGGGGATCTCAAGAATGCGGGGGTGCAGCAGGACAGAGGAGTCATCTTTGGAAGGTACTAGGGACCCCAACCAACAGATATAAACATCAGCTCCATCGGATCCCTCCTTCTTTCTGACCAATGACTCATTTTGCCAAAAAAATGCAGTAAAGATCTAATGGCGTCCACTGCCTACATAAATGGCAGTTCTGGGGATGACATGTCTTTGTTTCAAGGCCGATCGGGACAAGTGAGGGCTCGTTGGAAAGGTCTGGGGACCCTGAATCCAAAGATGCAAGAATGGGGCCTCTGCAGTGTACCATTCAGACGCTAGGTGGTGCCAAAGCCTAAAATTTTCCAAATTTTGAGGGGGCATATCTCCTTAAAGGAGGGTCGCAAGAGCACACCGGAAGCATCTATGCCATCGTGGCAAGGCCCCCTACAACATATTTAGGGCCACTGAGCATAGCTCAAAGTTTTGGCAAAAGTTGTCTGCTCGCCCCCCAAAATCACACCACATATACACCATGTCACTGTGAGCGCAGTCATGGGCCACACGCCCCCCAAGTTTCCTCCTGAGAAATCACACTCCAGCTCGCACACTCTTTGAGCCAGGCCTGTGTGCTTGAGATATGTTGGTGCACAGTAAGTCCTCTACCAATACACCAAAATTCATCCCTCTGACTCCTTCCTGTCAGGTGGTATTGCCCCACATCCACATTCCATTTTCCTATTTATTCAAGATCAGGGCGTCATCCCTAACCTTTTTAGATAGGCATTTGGAATTGTGAAAATGATACTTTTTCTAGTAAAAAAACACACCAATCCTGTTAGGCTCGATAACCCGATCGCAGCGGTCACATGGACATTGGTGTATGACAAACAGTCCCAGAGTTACACCCTATCAAGTGAAAACGCCCACTTTTGGGGGCGTGTAACCTTTGAACCATTTGACCGAAACATGAATATGAGGTGTCTATGGAAAGGGAGCAAAAGCCTCGACAACATATCCCAGACACTCGCCTTCACGTGGCATGCTGTTTGAGTAAACTTCCGTAGAGGCTTAGAAATTGTGATTTTTAGGATGGTGGGGGATCTCAAGAATGCGGGGGTGCAGCAGGCCAGAGGAGTCATCTTTGGAAGGTACTAGGGACCCCAACCAACAGATATAAACATCAGCTCCATCGGATCCCTCCTTCTTTCTGACCAATGACTCATTTTGCCAAAAAAATGCAGTAAAGATCTAGTGGCGTCCACTGCCTACATAAATGGCAGTTCTGGGGATGACATGTCTTTGTTTCAAGGCCGATCGGGACAAGTGAGGGCTCGTTGGAAAGGTCTGGGGACCCTGAATCCAAAGATGTAAGAATGGGGCCTCTGCAGTGTACCATTCAGACGCTAGGTGGTGCCAAAGCCTAAAATTGTCCAAATTTTGAGGGGGCATATCTCCTTAAAGGAGGGTCGCAAGAGCACACCGGAAGCATCTATGCCATCGTGGCAAGGCCCCCTACAACATATTAAGGGCCACTGAGCATAGCTCAAAGTTTTGGCAAAAGTTGTCTGCTCGCCCCCCAAAATCACACCACATATACACCATGTCACTGTGAGCGCAGTCATGGGCCACACGCCCCCCAAGTTTCCTCCTGAGAAATCACACTCCAGCTCGCACACTCTTTGAGCCAGGCCTGTGTGCTTGAGATATGTTGGTGCACAGTAAGTCCTCTACCAATACACCAAAATTCATCCCTCTGACTCCTTCCTGTCAGGTGGTATTGCCCCACATCCACATTCCATTTTCCTATTTATTCAAGGTCAGGGCGTCATCCCTAACCTTTTTAGATAGGCATTTGGAATTGTGAAAATGATACTTTTTCTAGTAAAAAACACACCAATCCTGTTAGGCTCGATAACCCGATCGCAGCGGTCACATGGACATTGGTGTATGACAAACAGTCCCAGAGTTACACCCTATCAAGTGAAAACGCCCACTTTTGGGGGCGTGTAACCTTTGAACCATTTGACCGAAACATGAATATGAGGTGTCTATGGAAAGGGAGCAAAAGCCTCGACAACATATCCCAGACACTCGCCTTCACGTGGCATGCTGTTTGAGTAAACTTCCGTAGAGGCTTAGAAATTGTGATTTTTAGGATGGTGGGGGATCTCAAGAATGCGGGGGTGCAGCAGGACAGAGGAGTCATCTTTGGAAGGTACTAGGGACCCCAACCAACAGATATAAACATCAGCTCCATCGGATCCCTCCTTCTTTCTGACCAATGACTCATTTTGCCAAAAAAATGCAGTAAAGATCTAGTGGCGTCCACTGCCTACATAAATCGCAGTTCTGGGGATGACATGTCTTTGTTTCAAGGCCGATCGGGACAAGTGAGGGCTCGTTGGAAAGGTCTGGGGACCCTGAATCCAAAGATGTAAGAATGGGGCCTCTGCAGTGTACCATTCAGACGCTAGGTGGTGCCAAAGCCTAAAATTGTCCAAATTTTGAGGGGGCATATCTCCTTAAAGGAGGGTCGCAAGAGCACACCGGAAGCATCTATGCCATCGTGGCAAGGCCCCCTACAACATATTAAGGGCCACTGAGCATAGCTCAAAGTTTTGGCAAAAGTTGTCTGCTCGCCCCCCAAAATCACACCACATATACACCATGTCACTGTGAGCGCAGTCATGGGCCACACGCCCCCCAAGTTTCCTCCTGAGAAATCACACTCCAGCTCGCACACTCTTTGAGCCAGGCCTGTGTGCTTGAGATATGTTGGTGCACAGTAAGTCCTCTACCAATACACCAAAATTCATCCCTCTGACTCCTTCCTGTCAGGTGGTATTGCCCCACATCCACATTCCATTTTCCTATTTATTCAAGGTCAGGGCGTCATCCCTAACCTTTTTAGATAGGCATTTGGAATTGTGAAAATGATACTTTTTCTAGTAAAAAACACACCAATCCTGTTAGGCTCCATAACCCGATCGCAGCGGTCACATGGACATTGGTGTATGACAAACAGTCCCAGAGTTACACCCTATCAAGTGAAAACGCCCACTTTTGGGGGCGTGTAACCTTTGAACCATTTGACCGAAACATGAATATGAGGTGTCTATGGAAAGGGAGCAAAAGCCTCGACAACATATCCCAGACACTCGCCTTCACGTGGCATGCTGTTTGAGTAAACTTCCATAGAGGCTTAGAAATTGTGATTTTTAGGATGGTGGGGGATCTCAAGAATGCGGGGGTGCAGCAGGACAGAGGAGTCATCTTTGGAAGGTACTAGGGACCCCAACCAACAGATATAAACATCAGCTCCATCGGATCCCTCCTTCTTTCTGACCAATGACTCATTTTGCCAAAAAAATGCAGTAAAGATCTAATGGCGTCCACTGCCTACATAAATCGCAGTTCTGGGGATGACATGTCTTTGTTTCAAGGCCGATCGGGACAAGTGAGGGCTCGTTGGAAAGGTCTGGGGACCCTGAATCCAAAGATGTAAGAATGGGGCCTCTGCAGTGTACCATTCAGACGCTAGGTGGTGCCAAAGCCTAAATTTGTCCAAATTTTGAGGGGGCATATCTCCTTAAAGGAGGGTCGCAATAGCACACCGGAAGCATCTATGCCATCGTGGCAAGGCCCCCTACATCATATTAAGGGCCACTGAGCATAGCTCAAAGTTTTGGCAAAAGTTGTATGCTCGCCCCCCAAAATCACACCACATATACACCATGTCACTGTGAGCGCAGTCATGGGCCACACGCCCCCCAAGTTTCCTCCTGAGAAATCACACTCCAGCTCTCACACTCTTTGAGCCAGGCCTGTGTGCTTGAGATATGTTGGTGCACAGTAAGTCCTCTACCAATACACCAAAATTCATCCCTCTGACTCCTTCCTGTCAGGTGGTATTGCCCCACATCCACATTCCATTTTCCTATTTATTCAAGATCAGTGCGTCATCCCTAACCTTTTTAGATAGGCATTTGGAATTGTGAAAATGATACTTTTTCTAGTAAAAAAACACACCAATCCTGTTAGGCTCGATAACCCGATCGCAGCGGTCACATGGACATTGGTGTATGACAAACAGTCCCAGAGTTACACCCTATCAAGTGAAAACGCCCACTTTTGGGGGCGTGTAACCTTTGAACCATTTGACCGAAACATGAATATGAGGTGTCTATGGAAAGGGAGCAAAAGCCTCGACAACATATCCCAGACACTCGCCTTCACGTGGCATGCTGTTTGAGTAAACTTCCGTAGAGGCTTAGAAATTGTGATTTTTAGGATGGTGGGGGATCTCAAGAATGCGGGGGTGCAGCAGGACAGAGGAGTCATCTTTGGAAGGTACTAGGGACCCCAACCAACAGATATAAACATCAGCTCCATCGGATCCCTCCTTCTTTCTGACCAATGACTCATTTTGCCAAAAAAATGCAGTAAAGATCTAGTGGCGTCCACTGCCTACATAAATCGCAGTTCTGGGGATGACATGTCTTTGTTTCAAGGCCGATCGGGACAAGTGAGGGCTCGTTGGAAAGGTCTGGGGACCCTGAATCCAAAGATGTAAGAATGGGGCCTCTGCAGTGTACCATTCAGACGCTAGGTGGTGCCAAAGCCTAAAATTGTCCAAATTTTGAGGGGGCATATCTCCTTAAAGGAGGGTCGCAAGAGCACACCGGAAGCATCTATGCCATCGTGGCAAGGCCCCCTACAACATATTAAGGGCCACTGAGCATAGCTCAAAGTTTTGGCAAAAGTTGTCTGCTCGCCCCCCAAAATCACACCA
Organism: Telmatherina bonti; assembly: GCF_933228915.1. Classification (NCBI taxonomy): domain Eukaryota; kingdom Metazoa; phylum Chordata; class Actinopteri; order Atheriniformes; family Telmatherinidae; genus Telmatherina; species Telmatherina bonti. The sequence continues at coordinate 321,501 of NC_136620.1, forward strand.
CATATACACCATGTCACTGTGAGCGCAGTCATGGGCCACACGCCCCCCAAGTTTCCTCCTGAGAAATCACACTCCAGCTCGCACACTCTTTGAGCCAGGCCTGTGTGCTTGAGATATGTTGGTGCACAGTAAGTCCTCTACCAATACACCAAAATTCATCCCTCTGACTCCTTCCTGTCAGGTGGTATTGCCCCACATCCACATTCCATTTTCCTATTTATTCAAGGTCAGGGCGTCATCCCTAACCTTTTTAGATAGGCATTTGGAATTGTGAAAATGATACTTTTTCTAGTAAAAAACACACCAATCCTGTTAGGCTCCATAACCCGATCGCAGCGGTCACATGGACATTGGTGTATGACAAACAGTCCCAGAGTTACACCCTATCAAGTGAAAACGCCCACTTTTGGGGGCGTGTAACCTTTGAACCATTTGACCGAAACATGAATATGAGGTGTCTATGGAAAGGGAGCAAAAGCCTCGACAACATATCCCAGACACTCGCCTTCACGTGGCATGCTGTTTGAGTAAACTTCCATAGAGGCTTAGAAATTGTGATTTTTAGGATGGTGGGGGATCTAAAGAATGCGGGGGTGCAGCAGGACAGAGGAGTCATCTTTGGAAGGTACTAGGGACCCCAACCAACAGATATAAACATCAGCTCCATCGGATCCCTCCTTCTTTCTGACCAATGACTCATTTTGCCAAAAAAATGCAGTAAAGATCTAATGGCGTCCACTGCCTACATAAATCGCAGTTCTGGGGATGACATTTCTTTGTTTCAAGGCCGATCGGGACAAGTGAGGGCTCGTTGGAAAGGTCTGGGGACCCTGAATCCAAAAATGTAAGAATGGGGCCTCTGCAGTGTACCATTCAGACGCTAGGTGGTGCCAAAGCCTAAAATTGTCCAAATTTTGAGGGGGCATATCTCCTTAAAGGAGGGTCGCAAGAGCACACCGGAAGCATCTATGCCATCGTGGCAAGGCCCCCTACAACATATTTAGGGCCACTGAGCATAGCTCAAAGTTTTGGCAAAAGTTGTCTGCTCGCCCCCCAAAATCACACCACATATACACCATGTCACTGTGAGCGCAGTCATGGGCCACACGCCCCCCAAGTTTCCTCCTGAGAAATCACACTCCAGCTCTCACACTCTTTGAGCCAGGCCTGTGTGCTTGAGATATGTTGGTGCACAGTAAGTCCTCTACCAATACACCAAAATTCATCCCTCTGACTCCTTCCTGTCAGGTGGTATTGCCCCACATCCACATTCCATTTTCCTATTTATTCAAGATCAGTGCGTCATCCCTAACCTTTTTAGATAGGCATTTGGAATTGTGAAAATGATACTTTTTCTAGTAAAAAAACACACCAATCCTGTTAGGCTCGATAACCCGATCGCAGCGGTCACATGGACATTGGTGTATGACAAACAGTCCCAGAGTTACACCCTATCAAGTGAAAACGCCCACTTTTGGGGGCGTGTAACCTTTGAACCATTTGACCGAAACATGAATATGAGGTGTCTATGGAAAGGGAGCAAAAGCCTCGACAACATATCCCAGACACTCGCCTTCACGTGGCATGCTGTTTGAGTAAACTTCCGTAGAGGCTTAGAAATTGTGATTTTTAGGATGGTGGGGGATCTCAAGAATGCGGGGGTGCAGCAGGACAGAGGAGTCATCTTTGGAAGGTACTAGGGACCCCAACCAACAGATATAAACATCAGCTCCATCGGATCCCTCCTTCTTTCTGACCAATGACTCATTTTGCCAAAAAAATGCAGTAAAGATCTAGTGGCGTCCACTGCCTACATAAATCGCAGTTCTGGGGATGACATGTCTTTGTTTCAAGGCCGATCGGGACAAGTGAGGGCTCGTTGGAAAGGTCTGGGGACCCTGAATCCAAAGATGTAAGAATGGGGCCTCTGCAGTGTACCATTCAGACGCTAGGTGGTGCCAAAGCCTAAAATTGTCCAAATTTTGAGGGGGCATATCTCCTTAAAGGAGGGTCGCAAGAGCACACCGGAAGCATCTATGCCATCGTGGCAAGGCCCCCTACAACATATTAAGGGCCACTGAGCATAGCTCAAAGTTTTGGCAAAAGTTGTCTGCTCGCCCCCCAAAATCACACCACATATACACCATGTCACTGTGAGCGCAGTCATGGGCCACACGCCCCCCAAGTTTCCTCCTGAGAAATCACACTCCAGCTCGCACACTCTTTGAGCCAGGCCTGTGTGCTTGAGATATGTTGGTGCACAGTAAGTCCTCTACCAATACACCAAAATTCATCCCTCTGACTCCTTCCTGTCAGGTGGTATTGCCCCACATCCACATTCCATTTTTCTATTTATTCAAGGTCAGGGCGTCATCCCTAACCTTTTTAGATAGGCATTTGGAATTGTGAAAATGATACTTTTTCTAGTAAAAAACACACCAATCCTGTTAGGCTCGATAACCCGATCGCAGCGGTCACATGGACATTGGTGTATGACAAACAGTCCCAGAGTTACACCCTATCAAGTGAAAACGCCCACTTTTGGGGGCGTGTAACCTTTGAACCATTTGACCGAAACATGAATATGAGGTGTCTATGGAAAGGGAGCAAAAGCCTCGACAACATATCCCAGACACTCGCCTTCACGTGGCATGCTGTTTGAGTAAACTTCCATAGAGGCTTAGAAATTGTGATTTTTAGGATGGTGGGGGATCTAAAGAATGCGGGGGTGCAGCAGGACAGAGGAGTCATCTTTGGAAGGTACTAGGGACCCCAACCAACAGATATAAACATCAGCTCCATCGGATCCCTCCTTCTTTCTGACCAATGACTCATTTTGCCAAAAAAATGCAGTAAAGATCTAATGGCGTCCACTGCCTACATAAATCGCAGTTCTGGGGATGACATTTCTTTGTTTCAAGGCCGATCGGGACAAGTGAGGGCTCGTTGGAAAGGTCTGGGGACCCTGAATCCAAAAATGTAAGAATGGGGCCTCTGCAGTGTACCATTCAGACGCTAGGTGGTGCCAAAGCCTAAAATTGTCCAAATTTTGAGGGGGCATATCTCCTTAAAGGAGGGTCGCAAGAGCACACCGGAAGCATCTATGCCATCGTGGCAAGGCCCCCTACAACATATTTAGGGCCACTGAGCATAGCTCAAAGTTTTGGCAAAAGTTGTCTGCTCGCCCCCCAAAATCACACCACATATACACCATGTCACTGTGAGCGCAGTCATGGGCCACACGCCCCCCAAGTTTCCTCCTGAGAAATCACACTCCAGCTCTCACACTCTTTGAGCCAGGCCTGTGTGCTTGAGATATGTTGGTGCACAGTAAGTCCTCTACCAATACACCAAAATTCATCCCTCTGACTCCTTCCTGTCAGGTGGTATTGCCCCACATCCACATTCCATTTTCCTATTTATTCAAGATCAGTGCGTCATCCCTAACCTTTTTAGATAGGCATTTGGAATTGTGAAAATGATACTTTTTCTAGTAAAAAAACACACCAATCCTGTTAGGCTCGATAACCCGATCGCAGCGGTCACATGGACATTGGTGTATGACAAACAGTCCCAGAGTTACACCCTATCAAGTGAAAACGCCCACTTTTGGGGGCGTGTAACCTTTGAACCATTTGACCGAAACATGAATATGAGGTGTCTATGGAAAGGGAGCAAAAGCCTCGACAACATATCCCAGACACTCGCCTTCACGTGGCATGCTGTTTGAGTAAACTTCCGTAGAGGCTTAGAAATTGTGATTTTTAGGATGGTGGGGGATCTCAAGAATGCGGGGGTGCAGCAGGACAGAGGAGTCATCTTTGGAAGGTACTAGGGACCCCAACCAACAGATATAAACATCAGCTCCATCGGATCCCTCCTTCTTTCTGACCAATGACTCATTTTGCCAAAAAAATGCAGTAAAGATCTAGTGGCGTCCACTGCCTACATAAATCGCAGTTCTGGGGATGACATGTCTTTGTTTCAAGGCCGATCGGGACAAGTGAGGGCTCGTTGGAAAGGTCTGGGGACCCTGAATCCAAAGATGTAAGAATGGGGCCTCTGCAGTGTACCATTCAGACGCTAGGTGGTGCCAAAGCCTAAAATTGTCCAAATTTTGAGGGGGCATATCTCCTTAAAGGAGGGTCGCAAGAGCACACCGGAAGCATCTATGCCATCGTGGCAAGGCCCCCTACAACATATTAAGGGCCACTGAGCATAGCTCAAAGTTTTGGCAAAAGTTGTCTGCTCGCCCCCCAAAATCACACCACATATACACCATGTCACTGTGAGCGCAGTCATGGGCCACACGCCCCCCAAGTTTCCTCCTGAGAAATCACACTCCAGCTCGCACACTCTTTGAGCCAGGCCTGTGTGCTTGAGATATGTTGGTGCACAGTAAGTCCTCTACCAATACACCAAAATTCATCCCTCTGACTCCTTCCTGTCAGGTGGTATTGCCCCACATCCACATTCCATTTTCCTATTTATTCAAGGTCAGGGCGTCATCCCTAACCTTTTTAGATAGGCATTTGGAATTGTGAAAATGATACTTTTTCTAGTAAAAAACACACCAATCCTGTTAGGCTCCATAACCCGATCGCAGCGGTCACATGGACATTGGTGTATGACAAACAGTCCCAGAGTTACACCCTATCAAGTGAAAACGCCCACTTTTGGGGGCGTGTAACCTTTGAACCATTTGACCGAAACATGAATATGAGGTGTCTATGGAAAGGGAGCAAAAGCCTCGACAACATATCCCAGACACTCGCCTTCACGTGGCATGCTGTTTGAGTAAACTTCCATAGAGGCTTAGAAATTGTGATTTTTAGGATGGTGGGGGATCTAAAGAATGCGGGGGTGCAGCAGGACAGAGGAGTCATCTTTGGAAGGTACTAGGGACCCCAACCAACAGATATAAACATCAGCTCCATCGGATCCCTCCTTCTTTCTGACCAATGACTCATTTTGCCAAAAAAATGCAGTAAAGATCTAATGGCGTCCACTGCCTACATAAATCGCAGTTCTGGGGATGACATTTCTTTGTTTCAAGGCCGATCGGGACAAGTGAGGGCTCGTTGGAAAGGTCTGGGGACCCTGAATCCAAAAATGTAAGAATGGGGCCTCTGCAGTGTACCATTCAGACGCTAGGTGGTGCCAAAGCCTAAAATTGTCCAAATTTTGAGGGGGCATATCTCCTTAAAGGAGGGTCGCAAGAGCACACCGGAAGCATCTATGCCATCGTGGCAAGGCCCCCTACAACATATTTAGGGCCACTGAGCATAGCTCAAAGTTTTGGCAAAAGTTGTCTGCTCGCCCCCCAAAATCACACCACATATACACCATGTCACTGTGAGCGCAGTCATGGGCCACACGCCCCCCAAGTTTCCTCCTGAGAAATCACACTCCAGCTCTCACACTCTTTGAGCCAGGCCTGTGTGCTTGAGATATGTTGGTGCACAGTAAGTCCTCTACCAATACACCAAAATTCATCCCTCTGACTCCTTCCTGTCAGGTGGTATTGCCCCACATCCACATTCCATTTTCCTATTTATTCAAGATCAGTGCGTCATCCCTAACCTTTTTAGATAGGCATTTGGAATTGTGAAAATGATACTTTTTCTAGTAAAAAAACACACCAATCCTGTTAGGCTCGATAACCCGATCGCAGCGGTCACATGGACATTGGTGTATGACAAACAGTCCCAGAGTTACACCCTATCAAGTGAAAACGCCCACTTTTGGGGGCGTGTAACCTTTGAACCATTTGACCGAAACATGAATATGAGGTGTCTATGGAAAGGGAGCAAAAGCCTCGACAACATATCCCAGACACTCGCCTTCACGTGGCATGCTGTTTGAGTAAACTTCCGTAGAGGCTTAGAAATTGTGATTTTTAGGATGGTGGGGGATCTCAAGAATGCGGGGGTGCAGCAGGACAGAGGAGTCATCTTTGGAAGGTACTAGGGACCCCAACCAACAGATATAAACATCAGCTCCATCGGATCCCTCCTTCTTTCTGACCAATGACTCATTTTGCCAAAAAAATGCAGTAAAGATCTAGTGGCGTCCACTGCCTACATAAATCGCAGTTCTGGGGATGACATGTCTTTGTTTCAAGGCCGATCGGGACAAGTGAGGGCTCGTTGGAAAGGTCTGGGGACCCTGAATCCAAAGATGTAAGAATGGGGCCTCTGCAGTGTACCATTCAGACGCTAGGTGGTGCCAAAGCCTAAAATTGTCCAAATTTTGAGGGGGCATATCTCCTTAAAGGAGGGTCGCAAGAGCACACCGGAAGCATCTATGCCATCGTGGCAAGGCCCCCTACAACATATTAAGGGCCACTGAGCATAGCTCAAAGTTTTGGCAAAAGTTGTCTGCTCGCCCCCCAAAATCACACCACATATACACCATGTCACTGTGAGCGCAGTCATGGGCCACACGCCCCCCAAGTTTCCTCCTGAGAAATCACACTCCAGCTCGCACACTCTTTGAGCCAGGCCTGTGTGCTTGAGATATGTTGGTGCACAGTAAGTCCTCTACCAATACACCAAAATTCATCCCTCTGACTCCTTCCTGTCAGGTGGTATTGCCCCACATCCACATTCCATTTTTCTATTTATTCAAGGTCAGGGCGTCATCCCTAACCTTTTTAGATAGGCATTTGGAATTGTGAAAATGATACTTTTTCTAGTAAAAAACACACCAATCCTGTTAGGCTCCATAACCCGATCGCAGCGGTCACATGGACATTGGTGTATGACAAACAGTCCCAGAGTTACACCCTATCAAGTGAAAACGCCCACTTTTGGGGGCGTGTAACCTTTGAACCATTTGACCGAAACATGAATATGAGGTGTCTATGGAAAGGGAGCAAAAGCCTCGACAACATATCCCAGACACTCGCCTTCACGTGGCATGCTGTTTGAGTAAACTTCCATAGAGGCTTAGAAATTGTGATTTTTAGGATGGTGGGGGATCTAAAGAATGCGGGGGTGCAGCAGGACAGAGGAGTCATCTTTGGAAGGTACTAGGGACCCCAACCAACAGATATAAACATCAGCTCCATCGGATCCCTCCTTCTTTCTGACCAATGACTCATTTTGCCAAAAAAATGCAGTAAAGATCTAATGGCGTCCACTGCCTACATAAATCGCAGTTCTGGGGATGACATTTCTTTGTTTCAAGGCCGATCGGGACAAGTGAGGGCTCGTTGGAAAGGTCTGGGGACCCTGAATCCAAAAATGTAAGAATGGGGCCTCTGCAGTGTACCATTCAGACGCTAGGTGGTGCCAAAGCCTAAAATTGTCCAAATTTTGAGGGGGCATATCTCCTTAAAGGAGGGTCGCAAGAGCACACCGGAAGCATCTATGCCATCGTGGCAAGGCCCCCTACAACATATTTAGGGCCACTGAGCATAGCTCAAAGTTTTGGCAAAAGTTGTCTGCTCGCCCCCCAAAATCACACCACATATACACCATGTCACTGTGAGCGCAGTCATGGGCCACACGCCCCCCAAGTTTCCTCCTGAGAAATCACACTCCAGCTCTCACACTCTTTGAGCCAGGCCTGTGTGCTTGAGATATGTTGGTGCACAGTAAGTCCTCTACCAATACACCAAAATTCATCCCTCTGACTCCTTCCTGTCAGGTGGTATTGCCCCACATCCACATTCCATTTTCCTATTTATTCAAGATCAGTGCGTCATCCCTAACCTTTTTAGATAGGCATTTGGAATTGTGAAAATGATACTTTTTCTAGTAAAAAAACACACCAATCCTGTTAGGCTCGATAACCCGATCGCAGCGGTCACATGGACATTGGTGTATGACAAACAGTCCCAGAGTTACACCCTATCAAGTGAAAACGCCCACTTTTGGGGGCGTGTAACCTTTGAACCATTTGACCGAAACATGAATATGAGGTGTCTATGGAAAGGGAGCAAAAGCCTCGACAACATATCCCAGACACTCGCCTTCACGTGGCATGCTGTTTGAGTAAACTTCCGTAGAGGCTTAGAAATTGTGATTTTTAGGATGGTGGGGGATCTCAAGAATGCGGGGGTGCAGCAGGACAGAGGAGTCATCTTTGGAAGGTACTAGGGACCCCAACCAACAGATATAAACATCAGCTCCATCGGATCCCTCCTTCTTTCTGACCAATGACTCATTTTGCCAAAAAAATGCAGTAAAGATCTAATGGCGTCCACTGCCTACATAAATGGCAGTTCTGGGGATGACATGTCTTTGTTTCAAGGCCGATCGGGACAAGTGAGGGCTCGTTGGAAAGGTCTGGGGACCCTGAATCCAAAGATGTAAGAATGGGGCCTCTGCAGTGTACCATTCAGACGCTAGGTGGTGCCAAAGCCTAAATTTGTCCAAATTTTGAGGGGGCATATCTCCTTAAAGGAGGGTCGCAATAGCACACCGGAAGCATCTATGCCATCGTGGCAAGGCCCCCTACAACATATTAAGGGCCACTGAGCATAGCTCAAAGTTTTGGCAAAAGTTGTATGCTCGCCCCCCAAAATCACACCACATATACACCATGTCACTGTGAGCGCAGTCATGGGCCACACGCCCCCCAAGTTTCCTCCTGAGAAATCACACTCCAGCTCTCACACTCTTTGAGCCAGGCCTGTGTGCTTGAGATATGTTGGTGCACAGTAAGTCCTCTACCAATACACCAAAATTCATCCCTCTGACTCCTTCCTGTCAGGTGGTATTGCCCCACATCCACATTCCATTTTCCTATTTATTCAAGATCAGTGCGTCATCCCTAACCTTTTTAGATAGGCATTTGGAATTGTGAAAATGATACTTTTTCTAGTAAAAAAACACACCAATCCTGTTAGGCTCGATAACCCGATCGCAGCGGTCACATGGACATTGGTGTATGACAAACAGTCCCAGAGTTACACCCTATCAAGTGAAAACGCCCACTTTTGGGGGCGTGTAACCTTTGAACCATTTGACCGAAACATGAATATGAGGTGTCTATGGAAAGGGAGCAAAAGCCTCGACAACATATCCCAGACACTCGCCTTCACGTGGCATGCTGTTTGAGTAAACTTCCGTAGAGGCTTAGAAATTGTGATTTTTAGGATGGTGGGGGATCTCAAGAATGCGGGGGTGCAGCAGGACAGAGGAGTCATCTTTGGAAGGTACTAGGGACCCCAACCAACAGATATAAACATCAGCTCCATCGGATCCCTCCTTCTTTCTGACCAATGACTCATTTTGCCAAAAAAATGCAGTAAAGATCTAATGGCGTCCACTGCCTACATAAATCGCAGTTCTGGGGATGACATGTCTTTGTTTCAAGGCCGATCGGGACAAGTGAGGGCTCGTTGGAAAGGTCTGGGGACCCTGAATCCAAAGATGTAAGAATGGGGCCTCTGCAGTGTACCATTCAGACGCTAGGTGGTGCCAAAGCCTAAATTTGTCCAAATTTTGAGGGGGCATATCTCCTTAAAGGAGGGTCGCAATAGCACACCGGAAGCATCTATGCCATCGTGGCAAGGCCCCCTACAACATATTAAGGGCCACTGAGCATAGCTCAAAGTTTTGGCAAAAGTTGTATGCTCGCCCCCCAAAATCACACCACATATACACCATGTCACTGTGAGCGCAGTCATGGGCCACACGCCCCCCAAGTTTCCTCCTGAGAAATCACACTCCAGCTCTCACACTCTTTGAGCCAGGCCTGTGTGCTTGAGATATGTTGGTGCACAGTAAGTCCTCTACCAATACACCAAAATTCATCCCTCTGACTCCTTCCTGTCAGGTGGTATTGCCCCACATCCACATTCCATTTTCCTATTTATTCAAGATCAGTGCGTCATCCCTAACCTTTTTAGATAGGCATTTGGAATTGTGAAAATGATACTTTTTCTAGTAAAAAAACACACCAATCCTGTTAGGCTCGATAACCCGATCGCAGCGGTCACATGGACATTGGTGTATGACAAACAGTCCCAGAGTTACACCCTATCAAGTGAAAACGCCCACTTTTGGGGGCGTGTAACCTTTGAACCATTTGACCGAAACATGAATATGAGGTGTCTATGGAAAGGGAGCAAAAGCCTCGACAACATATCCCAGACACTCGCCTTCACGTGGCATGCTGTTTGAGTAAACTTCCGTAGAGGCTTAGAAATTGTGATTTTTAGGATGGTGGGGGATCTCAAGAATGCGGGGGTGCAGCAGGACAGAGGAGTCATCTTTGGAAGGTACTAGGGACCCCAACCAACAGATATAAACATCAGCTCCATCGGATCCCTCCTTCTTTCTGACCAATGACTCATTTTGCCAAAAAAATGCAGTAAAGATCTAATGGCGTCCACTGCCTACATAAATCGCAGTTCTGGGGATGACATGTCTTTGTTTCAAGGCCGATCGGGACAAGTGAGGGCTCGTTGGAAAGGTCTGGGGACCCTGAATCCAAAGATGTAAGAATGGGGCCTCTGCAGTGTACCATTCAGACGCTAGGTGGTGCCAAAGCCTAAATTTGTCCAAATTTTGAGGGGGCATATCTCCTTAAAGGAGGGTCGCAATAGCACACCGGAAGCATCTATGCCATCGTGGCAAGGCCCCCTACAACATATTTAGGGCCACTGAGCATAGCTCAAAGTTTTGGCAAAAGTTGTATGCTCGCCCCCCAAAATCACACCACATATACACCATGTCACTGTGAGCGCAGTCATGGGCCACACGCCCCCCAAGTTTCCTCCTGAGAAATCACACTCCAGCTCTCACACTCTTTGAGCCAGGCCTGTGTGCTTGAGATATGTTGGTGCACAGTAAGTCCTCTACCAATACACCAAAATTCATCCCTCTGACTCCTTCCTGTCAGGTGGTATTGCTCCACATCCACATTCCATTTTCCTATTTATTCAAGATCAGGGCGTCATCCCTAACCTTTTTAGATAGGCATTTGGAATTGTGAAAATGATACTTTTTCTAGTAAAAAACACACCAATCCTGTTAGGCTCGAAAACCCGATCGCAGCGGTCACATGGACATTGGTGTATGACAAACAGTCCCAGAGTTACACCCTATCAAGTGAAAACGCCCACTTTTGGGGGCGTGTAACCTTTGAACCATTTGACCGAAACATGAATATGAGGTGTCTATGGAAAGGGAGCAAAAGCCTCGACAACATATCCCAGACACTCGCCTTCACGTGGCATGCTGTTTGAGTAAACTTCCGTAGAGGCTTAGAAATTGTGATTTTTAGGATGGTGGGGGATCTCAAGAATGCGGGGGTGCAGCAGGACAGAGGAGTCATCTTTGGAAGGTACTAGGGACCCCAACCAACAGATATAAACATCAGCTCCATCGAATCCCTCCTTCTTTCTGACCAATGACTCATTTTGCCCAAAAAATGCAGTAAAGATCTAATGGTGTCCACTGCCTACATAAATCGCAGTTCTGGGGATGACATGTCTTTGTTTCAAGGCCGATCGGGACAAGTGAGGGCTCGTTGGAAAGGTCTGGGGACCCTGAATCCGAACATGTAAGAATGGGACCTCTGCAGTGTACCATTCAGACGCTAGGTGGTGCCAAACCTAAATTTGTCCAAATTTTGAGGGGGCATATCTCCTTAAAGGAGGGTCGCAAGAGCACACCGGAAGCATCTATGCGATCGTGGCAAGGCCCCCTACAACATATTTAGGGCCACTGAGCATAGCTCAAAGTTTTGGCAAAAGTTGTCTGCTCGCCCCCCAAAATCACACCACATATACACCATGTCACTGTGAGCGCAGTCATGGGCCACACGCCCCCCAAGTTTCCTCCTGAGAAATCACACTCCAGCTCTCACACTCTTTGAGCCAGGCCTGTGTGCTTGAGATATGTTGGTGCACAGTAAGTCCTCTACCAATACACCAAAATTCATCCCTCTGACTCCTTCCTGTCAGGTGGTATTGCTCCACATCCACATTCCATTTTCCTATTTATTCAAGATCAGGGCGTCATCCCTAACCTTTTTAGATAGGCATTTGGAATTGTGAAAATGATACTTTTTCTAGTAAAAAACACACCAATCCTGTTAGGCTCGATAACCCGATCGCAGCGGTCACATGGACATTGGTGTATGACAAACAGTCCCAGAGTTACACCCTATCAAGTGAAAACGCCCACTTTTGGGGGCGTGTAACCTTTGAACCATTTGACCGAAACATGAATATGAGGTGTCTATGGAAAGGGAGCAAAAGCCTCGACAACATATCCCAGACACTCGCCTTCACGTGGCATGCTGTTTGAGTAAACTTCCGTAGAGGCTTAGAAATTGTGATTTTTAGGATGGTGGGGGATCTCAAGAATGCGGGGGTGCAGCAGGACAGAGGAGTCATCTTTGGAAGGTACTAGGAACCCCAACCAACAGATATAAACATCAGCTCCATCGAATCCCTCCTTCTTTCTGACCAATGACTCATTTTGCCAAAAAAATGCAGTAAAGATCTAACGGCGTCCACTGCCTACATAAATCGCAGTTCTGGGGATGACATGTCTTTGTTTCAAGGCCGATCGGGACAAGTGAGGGCTCGTTGGAAAGGTCTGGGGACCCTGAATCCGAACATGTAAGAATGGGACCTCTGCAGTGTACCATTCAGACGCTAGGTGGTGCCAAACCTAAATTTGTCCAAATTTTGAGGGGGCATATCTCCTTAAAGGAGGGTCGCAATAGCACACCGGAAGCATCTATGCCATCGTGGCAAGGCCCCCTACAACATATTTAGGGCCACTGAGCATAGCTCAAAGTTTTGGCAAAAGTTGTCTGCTCGCCCCCCAAAATCACACCACATATACACCATGTCACTGTGAGCGCAGTCATGGGCCACACGCCCCCCAAGTTTCCTCCTGAGAAATCACACTCCAGCTCTCACACTCTTTGAGCCAGGCCTGTGTGCTTGAGATATGTTGGTGCACAGTAAGTCCTCTACCAATACACCAAAATTCATCCCTCTGACTCCTTCCTGTCAGGTGGTATTGCCCCACATCCACATTCCATTTTCCTATTTATTCAAGATCAGGGCGTCATCCCTAACCTTTTTAGATAGGCATTTGGAATTGTGAAAATGATACTTTTTCTAGTAAAAAAACACACCAATCCTGTTAGGCTCGATAACCCGATCGCAGCGGTCACATGGACATTGGTGTATGACAAACAGTCCCAGAGTTACACCCTATCAAGTGAAAACGCCCACTTTTGGGGGCGTGTAACCTTTGAACCATTTGACCGAAACATGAATATGAGGTGTCTATGGAAAGGGAGCAAAAGCCTCGACAACATATCCCAGACACTCGCCTTCACGTGGCATGCTGTTTGAGTAAACTTCCGTAGAGGCTTAGAAATTGTGATTTTTAGGATGGTGGGGGATCTCAAGAATGCGGGGGTGCAGCAGGACAGAGGAGTCATCTTTGGAAGGTACTAGGGACCCCAACCAACAGATATAAACATCAGCTCCATCGGATCCCTCCTTCTTTCTGACCAATGACTCATTTTGCCAAAAAAATGCAGTAAAGATCTAATGGCGTCCACTGCCTAGATAAATCGCAGTTCTGGGGATGACATGTCTTTGTTTCAAGGCCGATCGGGACAAGTGAGGGCTCGTTGGAAAGGTCTGGGGACCCTGAATCCAAAGATGTAAGAATGGGGCCTCTGCAGTGTACCATTCAGACGCTAGGTGGTGCCAAAGCCTAAAATTGTCCAAATTTTGAGGGGGCATATCTCCTTAAAGGAGGGTCGCAAGAGCACACCGGAAGCATCTATGCCATCGTGGCAAGGCCCCCTACAACATATTTAGGGCCACTGAGCATAGCTCAAAGTTTTGGCAAAAGTTGTCTGCTCGCCCCCCAAAATCACACCACATATACACCATGTCACTGTGAGCGCAGTCATGGGCCACACGCCCCCCAAGTTTCCTCCTGAGAAATCACACTCCAGCTCTCACACTCTTTGAGCCAGGCCTGTGTGCTTGAGATATGTTGGTGCACAGTAAGTCCTCTACCAATACACCAAAATTCATCCCTCTGACTCCTTCCTGTCAGGTGGTATTGCCCCACATCCACATTCCATTTTCCTATTTATTCAAGATCAGGGCGTCATCCCTAACCTTTTTAGATAGGCATTTGGAATTGTGAAAATGATACTTTTTCTAGTAAAAAAACACACCAATCCTGTTAGGCTCGATAACCCGATCGCAGCGGTCACATGGACATTGGTGTATGACAAACAGTCCCAGAGTTACACCCTATCAAGTGAAAACGCCCACTTTTGGGGGCGTGTAACCTTTGAACCATTTGACCGAAACATGAATATGAGGTGTCTATGGAAAGGGAGCAAAAGCCTCGACAACATATCCCAGACACTCGCCTTCACGTGGCATGCTGTTTGAGTAAACTTCCGTAGAGGCTTAGAAATTGTGATTTTTAGGATGGTGGGGGATCTCAAGAATGCGGGGGTGCAGCAGGACAGAGGAGTCATCTTTGGAAGGTACTAGGGACCCCAACCAACAGATATAAACATCAGCTCCATCGGATCCCTCCTTCTTTCTGACCAATGACTCATTTTGCCAAAAAAATGCAGTAAAGATCTAATGGCGTCCACTGCCTACATAAATCGCAGTTCTGGGGATGACATGTCTTTGTTTCAAGGCCGATCGGGACAAGTGAGGGCTCGTTGGAAAGGTCTGGGGACCCTGAATCCAAAGGTGTAAGAATGGGGCCTCTGCAGTGTACCATTCAGACGCTAGGTGGTGCCAAAGCCTAAAATTGTCCAAATTTTGAGGGGGCATATCTCCTTAAAGGAGGGTCGCAAGAGCACACCGGAAGCATCTATGCCATCGTGGCAAGGCCCCCTACAACATATTTAGGGCCACTGAGCATAGCTCAAAGTTTTGGCAAAAGTTGTCTGCTCGCCCCCCAAAATCACACCACATATACACCATGTCACTGTGAGCGCAGTCATGGGCCACACGCCCCCCAAGTTTCCTCCTGAGAAATCACACTCCAGCTCTCACACTCTTTGAGCCAGGCCTGTGTGCTTGAGATATGTTGGTGCACAGTAAGTCCTCTACCAATACACCAAAATTCATCCCTCTGACTCCTTCCTGTCAGGTGGTATTGCCCCACATCCACATTCCATTTTCCTATTTATTCAAGATCAGGGCGTCATCCCTAACCTTTTTAGATAGGCATTTGGAATTGTGAAAATGATACTTTTTCTAGTAAAAAAACACACCAATCCTGTTAGGCTCGATAACCCGATCGCAGCGGTCACATGGACATTGGTGTATGACAAACAGTCCCAGAGTTACACCCTATCAAGTGAAAACGCCCACTTTTGGGGGCGTGTAACCTTTGAACCATTTGACCGAAACATGAATATGAGGTGTCTATGGAAAGGGAGCAAAAGCCTCGACAACATATCCCAGACACTCGCCTTCACGTGGCATGCTGTTTGAGTAAACTTCCGTAGAGGCTTAGAAATTGTGATTTTTAGGATGGTGGGGGATCTCAAGAATGCGGGGGTGCAGCAGGACAGAGGAGTCATCTTTGGAAGGTACTAGGGACCCCAACCAACAGATATAAACATCAGCTCCATCGGATCCCTCCTTCTTTCTGACCAATGACTCATTTTGCCAAAAAAAATGCAGTAAAGATCTAATGGCGTCCACTGCCTACATAAATGGCAGTTCTGGGGATGACATGTCTTTGTTTCAAGGCCGATCGGGACAAGTGAGGGCTCGTTGGAAAGGTCTGGGGACCCTGAATCCAAAGGTGTAAGAATGGGGCCTCTGCAGTGTACCATTCAGACGCTAGGTGGTGCCAAAGCCTAAAATTGTCCAAATTTTGAGGGGGCATATCTCCTTAAAGGAGGGTCGCAAGAGCACACCGGAAGCATCTATGCCATCGTGGCAAGGCCCCCTACAACATATTTAGGGCCACTGAGCATAGCTCAAAGTTTTGGCAAAAGTTGTCTGCTCGCCCCCCAAAATCACACCACATATACACCATGTCACTGTGAGCGCAGTCATGGGCCACACGCCCCCCAAGTTTCCTCCTGAGAAATCACACTCCAGCTCTCACACTCTTTGAGCCAGGCCTGTGTGCTTGAGATATGTTGGTGCACAGTAAGTCCTCTACCAATACACCAAAATTCATCCCTCTGACTCCTTCCTGTCAGGTGGTATTGCCCCACATCCACATTCCATTTTCCTATTTATTCAAGATCAGGGCGTCATCCCTAACCTTTTTAGATAGGCATTTGGAATTGTGAAAATGATACTTTTTCTAGTAAAAAAACACACCAATCCTGTTAGGCTCGATAACCCGATCGCAGCGGTCACATGGACATTGGTGTATGACAAACAGTCCCAGAGTTACACCCTATCAAGTGAAAACGCCCACTTTTGGGGGCGTGTAACCTTTGAACCATTTGACCGAAACATGAATATGAGGTGTCTATGGAAAGGGAGCAAAAGCCTCGACAACATATCCCAGACACTCGCCTTCACGTGGCATGCTGTTTGAGTAAACTTCCGTAGAGGCTTAGAAATTGTGATTTTTAGGATGGTGGGGGATCTCAAGAATGCGGGGGTGCAGCAGGACAGAGGAGTCATCTTTGGAAGGTACTAGGGACCCCAACCAACAGATATAAACATCAGCTCCATCGGATCCCTCCTTCTTTCTGACCAATGACTCATTTTGCCAAAAAAAATGCAGTAAAGATCTAATGGCGTCCACTGCCTACATAAATGGCAGTTCTGGGGATGACATGTCTTTGTTTCAAGGCCGATCGGGACAAGTGAGGGCTCGTTGGAAAGGTCTGGGGACCCTGAATCCAAAGGTGTAAGAATGGGGCCTCTGCAGTGTACCATTCAGACGCTAGGTGGTGCCAAAGCCTAAAATTGTCCAAATTTTGAGGGGGCATATCTCCTTAAAGGAGGGTCGCAAGAGCACACCGGAAGCATCTATGCCATCGTGGCAAGGCCCCCTACAACATATTTAGGGCCACTGAGCATAGCTCAAAGTTTTGGCAAAAGTTGTCTGCTCGCCCCCCAAAATCACACCACATATACACCATGTCACTGTGAGCGCAGTCATGGGCCACACGCCCCCCAAGTTTCCTCCTGAGAAATCACACTCCAGCTCTCACACTCTTTGAGCCAGGCCTGTGTGCTTGAGATATGTTGGTGCACAGTAAGTCCTCTACCAATACACCAAAATTCATCCCTCTGACTCCTTCCTGTCAGGTGGTATTGCCCCACATCCACATTCCATTTTCCTATTTATTCAAGATCAGGGCGTCATCCCTAACCTTTTTAGATAGGCATTTGGAATTGTGAAAATGATACTTTTTCTAGTAAAAAAACACACCAATCCTGTTAGGCTCGATAACCCGATCGCAGCGGTCACATGGACATTGGTGTATGACAAACAGTCCCAGAGTTACACCCTATCAAGTGAAAACGCCCACTTTTGGGGGCGTGTAACCTTTGAACCATTTGACCGAAACATGAATATGAGGTGTCTATGGAAAGGGAGCAAAAGCCTCGACAACATATCCCAAACACTCGCCTTCACGTGGCATGCTGTTTGAGTAAACTTCCGTAGAGGCTTAGAAATTGTGATTTTTAGGATGGTGGGGGATCTCAAGAATGCGGGGGTGCAGCAGGACAGAGGAGTCATCTTTGGAAGGTACTAGGGACCCCAACCAACAGATATAAACATCAGCTCCATCGGATCCCTCCTTCTTTCTGACCAATGACTCATTTTGCCAAAAAAAATGCAGTAAAGATCTAATGGCGTCCACTGCCTACATAAATGGCAGTTCTGGGGATGACATGTCTTTGTTTCAAGGCCGATCGGGACAAGTGAGGGCTCGTTGGAAAGGTCTGGGGACCCTGAATCCAAAGGTGTAAGAATGGGGCCTCTGCAGTGTACCATTCAGACGCTAGGTGGTGCCAAAGCCTAAAATTGTCCAAATTTTGAGGGGGCATATCTCCTTAAAGGAGGGTCGCAAGAGCACACCGGAAGCATCTATGCCATCGTGGCAAGGCCCCCTACAACATATTTAGGGCCACTGAGCATAGCTCAAAGTTTTGGCAAAAGTTGTCTGCTCGCCCCCCAAAATCACACCACATATACACCATGTCACTGTGAGCGCAGTCATGGGCCACACGCCCCCCAAGTTTCCTCCTGAGAAATCACACTCCAGCTCTCACACTCTTTGAGCCAGGCCTGTGTGCTTGAGATATGTTGGTGCACAGTAAGTCCTCTACCAATACACCAAAATTCATCCCTCTGACTCCTTCCTGTCAGGTGGTATTGCCCCACATCCACATTCCATTTTCCTATTTATTCAAGATCAGGGCGTCATCCCTAACCTTTTTAGATAGGCATTTGGAATTGTGAAAATGATACTTTTTCTAGTAAAAAAACACACCAATCCTGTTAGGCTCGATAACCCGATCGCAGCGGTCACATGGACATTGGTGTATGACAAACAGTCCCAGAGTTACACCCTATCAAGTGAAAACGCCCACTTTTGGGGGCGTGTAACCTTTGAACCATTTGACCGAAACATGAATATGAGGTGTCTATGGAAAGGGAGCAAAAGCCTCGACAACATATCCCAAACACTCGCCTTCACGTGGCATGCTGTTTGAGTAAACTTCCGTAGAGGCTTAGAAATTGTGATTTTTAGGATGGTGGGGGATCTCAAGAATGCGGGGGTGCAGCAGGACAGAGGAGTCATCTTTGGAAGGTACTAGGGACCCCAACCAACAGATATAAACATCAGCTCCATCGGATCCCTCCTTCTTTCTGACCAATGACTCATTTTGCCAAAAAAAATGCAGTAAAGATCTAATGGCGTCCACTGCCTACATAAATGGCAGTTCTGGGGATGACATGTCTTTGTTTCAAGGCCGATCGGGACAAGTGAGGGCTCGTTGGAAAGGTCTGGGGACCCTGAATCCAAAGGTGTAAGAATGGGGCCTCTGCAGTGTACCATTCAGACGCTAGGTGGTGCCAAAGCCTAAAATTGTCCAAATTTTGAGGGGGCATATCTCCTTAAAGGAGGGTCGCAAGAGCACACCGGAAGCATCTATGCCATCGTGGCAAGGCCCCCTACAACATATTTAGGGCCACTGAGCATAGCTCAAAGTTTTGGCAAAAGTTGTCTGCTCGCCCCCCAAAATCACACCACATATACACCATGTCACTGTGAGCGCAGTCATGGGCCACACGCCCCCCAAGTTTCCTCCTGAGAAATCACACTCCAGCTCTCACACTCTTTGAGCCAGGCCTGTGTGCTTGAGATATGTTGGTGCACAGTAAGTCCTCTACCAATACACCAAAATTCATCCCTCTGACTCCTTCCTGTCAGGTGGTATTGCCCCACATCCACATTCCATTTTCCTATTTATTCAAGATCAGGGCGTCATCCCTAACCTTTTTAGATAGGCATTTGGAATTGTGAAAATGATACTTTTTCTAGTAAAAAAACACACCAATCCTGTTAGGCTCGATAACCCGATCGCAGCGGTCACATGGACATTGGTGTATGACAAACAGTCCCAGAGTTACACCCTATCAAGTGAAAACGCCCACTTTTGGGGGCGTGTAACCTTTGAACCATTTGACCGAAACATGAATATGAGGTGTCTATGGAAAGGGAGCAAAAGCCTCGACAACATATCCCAGACACTCGCCTTCACGTGGCATGCTGTTTGAGTAAACTTCCGTAGAGGCTTAGAAATTGTGATTTTTAGGATGGTGGGGGATCTCAAGAATGCGGGGGTGCAGCAGGACAGAGGAGTCATCTTTGGAAGGTACTAGGGACCCCAACCAACAGATATAAACATCAGCTCCATCGGATCCCTCCTTCTTTCTGACCAATGACTCATTTTGCCAAAAAAATGCAGTAAAGATCTAATGGCGTCCACTGCCTACATAAATCGCAGTTCTGGGGATGACATGTCTTTGTTTCAAGGCCGATCGGGACAAGTGAGGGCTCGTTGGAAAGGTCTGGGGACCCTGAATCCAAAGATGTAAGAATGGGGCCTCTGCAGTGTACCATTCAGACGCTAGGTGGTGCCAAAGCCTAAAATTGTCCAAATTTTGAGGGGGCATATCTCCTTAAAGGAGGGTCGCAAGAGCACACCGGAAGCATCTATGCCATCGTGGCAAGGCCCCCTACAACATATTTAGGGCCACTGAGCATAGCTCAAAGTTTTGGCAAAAGTTGTCTGCTCGCCCCCCAAAATCACACCACATATACACCATGTCACTGTGAGCGCAGTCATGGGCCACACGCCCCCCAAGTTTCCTCCTGAGAAATCACACTCCAGCTCTCACACTCTTTGAGCCAGGCCTGTGTGCTTGAGATATGTTGGTGCACAGTAAGTCCTCTACCAATACACCAAAATTCATCCCTCTGACTCCTTCCTGTCAGGTGGTATTGCCCCACATCCACATTCCATTTTCCTATTTATTCAAGATCAGGGCGTCATCCCTAACCTTTTTAGATAGGCATTTGGAATTGTGAAAATGATACTTTTTCTAGTAAAAAAACACACCAATCCTGTTAGGCTCGATAACCCGATCGCAGCGGTCACATGGACATTGGTGTATGACAAACAGTCCCAGAGTTACACCCTATCAAGTGAAAACGCCCACTTTTGGGGGCGTGTAACCTTTGAACCATTTGACCGAAACATGAATATGAGGTGTCTATGGAAAGGGAGCAAAAGCCTCGACAACATATCCCAGACACTCGCCTTCACGTGGCATGCTGTTTGAGTAAACTTCCGTAGAGGCTTAGAAATTGTGATTTTTAGGATGGTGGGGGATCTCAAGAATGCGGGGGTGCAGCAGGACAGAGGAGTCATCTTTGGAAGGTACTAGGGACCCCAACCAACAGATATAAACATCAGCTCCATCGGATCCCTCCTTCTTTCTGACCAATGACTCATTTTGCCAAAAAAAATGCAGTAAAGATCTAATGGCGTCCACTGCCTACATAAATGGCAGTTCTGGGGATGACATGTCTTTGTTTCAAGGCCGATCGGGACAAGTGAGGGCTCGTTGGAAAGGTCTGGGGACCCTGAATCCAAAGGTGTAAGAATGGGGCCTCTGCAGTGTACCATTCAGACGCTAGGTGGTGCCAAAGCCTAAAATTGTCCAAATTTTGAGGGGGCATATCTCCTTAAAGGAGGGTCGCAAGAGCACACCGGAAGCATCTATGCCATCGTGGCAAGGCCCCCTACAACATATTTAGGGCCACTGAGCATAGCTCAAAGTTTTGGCAAAAGTTGTCTGCTCGCCCCCCAAAATCACACCACATATACACCATGTCACTGTGAGCGCAGTCATGGGCCACACGCCCCCCAAGTTTCCTCCTGAGAAATCACACTCCAGCTCTCACACTCTTTGAGCCAGGCCTGTGTGCTTGAGATATGTTGGTGCACAGTAAGTCCTCTACCAATACACCAAAATTCATCCCTCTGACTCCTTCCTATCAGGTGGTATTGCCCCACATCCACATTCCATTTTCCTATTTATTCAAGATCAGTGCGTCATCCCTAACCTTTTTAGATAAGCATTTGGAATTGTGAAAATGATACTTTTTCTAGTAAAAAACACACCAATCCTGTTAGGCTCGATAACCCAATCGCAGCGGTGACATGGACATTGGTGTATGACAAACAGTCCCAGAGTTACACCCTATCAAGTGAAAACGCCCACTTTTGGGGGCGTGTAACCTTTGAACCATTTGACCGAAACATGAATATGAGGTGTCTATGGAAAGGGAGCAAAAGCCTCGACAACATATCCCAGACACTCGCCTTCACGTGGCATGCTGTTTGAGTAAACTTCCGTAGAGGCTTAGAAATTGTGATTTTTAGGATGGTGGGGGATCTCAAGAATGCGGGGGTGCAGCAGGACAGAGGAGTCATCTTTGGAAGGTACTAGGGACCCCAACCAACAGATATAAACATCAGCTCCATCGAATCCCTCCTTCTTTCTGACCAATGACTCATTTTGCCAAAAAAATGCAGTAAAGATCTAACGGCGTCCACTGCCTACATAAATCGCAGTTCTGGGGATGACATGTCTTTGTTTCAAGGCCGATCGGGACAAGTGAGGGCTCGTTGGAAAGGTCTGGGGACCCTGAATCCGAACATGTAAGAATGGGACCTCTGCAGTGTACCATTCAGACGCTAGGTGGTGCCAAACCTAAATTTGTCCAAATTTTGAGGGGGCATATCTCCTTAAAGGAGGGTCGCAATAGCACACCGGAAGCATCTATGCCATCGTGGCAAGGCCCCCTACAACATATTTAGGGCCACTGAGCATAGCTCAAAGTTTTGGCAAAAGTTGTCTGCTCGCCCCCCAAAATCACACCACATATACACCATGTCACTGTGAGCGCAGTCATGGGCCACACGCCCCCCAAGTTTCCTCCTGAGAAATCACACTCCAGCTCTCACACTCTTTGAGCCAGGCCTGTGTGCTTGAGATATGTTGGTGCACAGTAAGTCCTCTACCAATACACCAAAATTCATCCCTCTGACTCCTTCCTGTCAGGTGGTATTGCCCCACATCCACATTCCATTTTCCTATTTATTCAAGATCAGGGCGTCATCCCTAACCTTTTTAGATAGGCATTTGGAATTGTGAAAATGATACTTTTTCTAGTAAAAAAACACACCAATCCTGTTAGGCTCGATAACCCGATCGCAGCGGTCACATGGACATTGGTGTATGACAAACAGTCCCAGAGTTACACCCTATCAAGTGAAAACGCCCACTTTTGGGGGCGTGTAACCTTTGAACCATTTGACCGAAACATGAATATGAGGTGTCTATGGAAAGGGAGCAAAAGCCTCGACAACATATCCCAGACACTCGCCTTCACGTGGCATGCTGTTTGAGTAAACTTCCGTAGAGGCTTAGAAATTGTGATTTTTAGGATGGTGGGGGATCTCAAGAATGCGGGGGTGCAGCAGGACAGAGGAGTCATCTTTGGAAGGTACTAGGGACCCCAACCAACAGATATAAACATCAGCTCCATCGGATCCCTCCTTCTTTCTGACCAATGACTCATTTTGCCAAAAAAATGCAGTAAAGATCTAATGGCGTCCACTGCCTAGATAAATCGCAGTTCTGGGGATGACATGTCTTTGTTTCAAGGCCGATCGGGACAAGTGAGGGCTCGTTGGAAAGGTCTGGGGACCCTGAATCCAAAGATGTAAGAATGGGGCCTCTGCAGTGTACCATTCAGACGCTAGGTGGTGCCAAAGCCTAAAATTGTCCAAATTTTGAGGGGGCATATCTCCTTAAAGGAGGGTCGCAAGAGCACACCGGAAGCATCTATGCCATCGTGGCAAGGCCCCCTACAACATATTTAGGGCCACTGAGCATAGCTCAAAGTTTTGGCAAAAGTTGTCTGCTCGCCCCCCAAAATCACACCACATATACACCATGTCACTGTGAGCGCAGTCATGGGCCACACGCCCCCCAAGTTTCCTCCTGAGAAATCACACTCCAGCTCTCACACTCTTTGAGCCAGGCCTGTGTGCTTGAGATATGTTGGTGCACAGTAAGTCCTCTACCAATACACCAAAATTCATCCCTCTGACTCCTTCCTGTCAGGTGGTATTGCCCCACATCCACATTCCATTTTCCTATTTATTCAAGATCAGGGCGTCATCCCTAACCTTTTTAGATAGGCATTTGGAATTGTGAAAATGATACTTTTTCTAGTAAAAAAACACACCAATCCTGTTAGGCTCGATAACCCGATCGCAGCGGTCACATGGACATTGGTGTATGACAAACAGTCCCAGAGTTACACCCTATCAAGTGAAAACGCCCACTTTTGGGGGCGTGTAACCTTTGAACCATTTGACCGAAACATGAATATGAGGTGTCTATGGAAAGGGAGCAAAAGCCTCGACAACATATCCCAGACACTCGCCTTCACGTGGCATGCTGTTTGAGTAAACTTCCGTAGAGGCTTAGAAATTGTGATTTTTAGGATGGTGGGGGATCTCAAGAATGCGGGGGTGCAGCAGGACAGAGGAGTCATCTTTGGAAGGTACTAGGGACCCCAACCAACAGATATAAACATCAGCTCCATCGGATCCCTCCTTCTTTCTGACCAATGACTCATTTTGCCAAAAAAATGCAGTAAAGATCTAATGGCGTCCACTGCCTACATAAATCGCAGTTCTGGGGATGACATGTCTTTGTTTCAAGGCCGATCGGGACAAGTGAGGGCTCGTTGGAAAGGTCTGGGGACCCTGAATCCAAAGATGTAAGAATGGGGCCTCTGCAGTGTACCATTCAGACGCTAGGTGGTGCCAAAGCCTAAAATTGTCCAAATTTTGAGGGGGCATATCTCCTTAAAGGAGGGTCGCAAGAGCACACCGGAAGCATCTATGCCATCGTGGCAAGGCCCCCTACAACATATTTAGGGCCACTGAGCATAGCTCAAAGTTTTGGCAAAAGTTGTCTGCTCGCCCCCCAAAATCACACCACATATACACCATGTCACTGTGAGCGCAGTCATGGGCCACACGCCCCCCAAGTTTCCTCCTGAGAAATCACACTCCAGCTCTCACACTCTTTGAGCCAGGCCTGTGTGCTTGAGATATGTTGGTGCACAGTAAGTCCTCTACCAATACACCAAAATTCATCCCTCTGACTCCTTCCTGTCAGGTGGTATTGCCCCACATCCACATTCCATTTTCCTATTTATTCAAGATCAGGGCGTCATCCCTAACCTTTTTAGATAGGCATTTGGAATTGTGAAAATGATACTTTTTCTAGTAAAAAACACACCAATCCTGTTAGGCTCGATAACCCGATCGCAGCGGTCACATGGACATTGGTGTATGACAAACAGTCCCAGAGTTACACCCTATCAAGTGAAAACGCCCACTTTTGGGGGCGTGTAACCTTTGAACCATTTGACCGAAACATGAATATGAGGTGTCTATGGAAAGGGAGCAAAAGCCTCGACAACATATCCCAAACACTCGCCTTCACGTGGCATGCTGTTTGAGTAAACTTCCGTAGAGGCTTAGAAATTGTGATTTTTAGGATGGTGGGGGATCTCAAGAATGCGGGGGTGCAGCAGGACAGAGGAGTCATCTTTGGAAGGTACTAGGGACCCCAACCAACAGATATAAACATCAGCTCCATCGGATCCCTCCTTCTTTCTGACCAATGACTCATTTTGCCAAAAAAATGCAGTAAAGATCTAATGGCGTCCACTGCCTAGATAAATCGCAGTTCTGGGGATGACATGTCTTTGTTTCAAGGCCGATCGGGACAAGTGAGGGCTCGTTGGAAAGGTCTGGGGACCCTGAATCCAAAGGTGTAAGAATGGGGCCTCTGCAGTGTACCATTCAGACGCTAGGTGGTGCCAAAGCCTAAAATTGTCCAAATTTTGAGGGGGCATATCTCCTTAAAGGAGGGTCGCAAGAGCACACCGGAAGCATCTATGCCATCGTGGCAAGGCCCCCTACAACATATTTAGGGCCACTGAGCATAGCTCAAAGTTTTGGCAAAAGTTGTCTGCTCGCCCCCCAAAATCACACCACATATACACCATGTCACTGTGAGCGCAGTCATGGGCCACACGCCCCCCAAGTTTCCTCCTGAGAAATCACACTCCAGCTCTCACACTCTTTGAGCCAGGCCTGTGTGCTTGAGATATGTTGGTGCACAGTAAGTCCTCTACCAATACACCAAAATTCATCCCTCTGACTCCTTCCTGTCAGGTGGTATTGCCCCACATCCACATTCCATTTTCCTATTTATTCAAGATCAGGGCGTCATCCCTAACCTTTTTAGATAGGCATTTGGAATTGTGA
Organism: Telmatherina bonti; assembly: GCF_933228915.1. NCBI lineage: Eukaryota > Metazoa > Chordata > Actinopteri > Atheriniformes > Telmatherinidae > Telmatherina > Telmatherina bonti. The sequence continues at coordinate 347,401 of NC_136620.1, forward strand.
AAATGATACTTTTTCTAGTAAAAAAACACACCAATCCTGTTAGGCTCGATAACCCGATCGCAGCGGTCACATGGACATTGGTGTATGACAAACAGTCCCAGAGTTACACCCTATCAAGTGAAAACGCCCACTTTTGGGGGCGTGTAACCTTTGAACCATTTGACCGAAACATGAATATGAGGTGTCTATGGAAAGGGAGCAAAAGCCTCGACAACATATCCCAGACACTCGCCTTCACGTGGCATGCTGTTTGAGTAAACTTCCGTAGAGGCTTAGAAATTGTGATTTTTAGGATGGTGGGGGATCTCAAGAATGCGGGGGTGCAGCAGGACAGAGGAGTCATCTTTGGAAGGTACTAGGGACCCCAACCAACAGATATAAACATCAGCTCCATCGGATCCCTCCTTCTTTCTGACCAATGACTCATTTTGCCAAAAAAATGCAGTAAAGATCTAATGGCGTCCACTGCCTAGATAAATCGCAGTTCTGGGGATGACATGTCTTTGTTTCAAGGCCGATCGGGACAAGTGAGGGCTCGTTGGAAAGGTCTGGGGACCCTGAATCCAAAGGTGTAAGAATGGGGCCTCTGCAGTGTACCATTCAGACGCTAGGTGGTGCCAAAGCCTAAAATTGTCCAAATTTTGAGGGGGCATATCTCCTTAAAGGAGGGTCGCAAGAGCACACCGGAAGCATCTATGCCATCGTGGCAAGGCCCCCTACAACATATTTAGGGCCACTGAGCATAGCTCAAAGTTTTGGCAAAAGTTGTCTGCTCGCCCCCCAAAATCACACCACATATACACCATGTCACTGTGAGCGCAGTCATGGGCCACACGCCCCCCAAGTTTCCTCCTGAGAAATCACACTCCAGCTCTCACACTCTTTGAGCCAGGCCTGTGTGCTTGAGATATGTTGGTGCACAGTAAGTCCTCTACCAATACACCAAAATTCATCCCTCTGACTCCTTCCTGTCAGGTGGTATTGCCCCACATCCACATTCCATTTTCCTATTTATTCAAGATCAGGGCGTCATCCCTAACCTTTTTAGATAGGCATTTGGAATTGTGAAAATGATACTTTTTCTAGTAAAAAAACACACCAATCCTGTTAGGCTCGATAACCCGATCGCAGCGGTCACATGGACATTGGTGTATGACAAACAGTCCCAGAGTTACACCCTATCAAGTGAAAACGCCCACTTTTGGGGGCGTGTAACCTTTGAACCATTTGACCGAAACATGAATATGAGGTGTCTATGGAAAGGGAGCAAAAGCCTCGACAACATATCCCAGACACTCGCCTTCACGTGGCATGCTGTTTGAGTAAACTTCCGTAGAGGCTTAGAAATTGTGATTTTTAGGATGGTGGGGGATCTCAAGAATGCGGGGGTGCAGCAGGACAGAGGAGTCATCTTTGGAAGGTACTAGGGACCCCAACCAACAGATATAAACATCAGCTCCATCGGATCCCTCCTTCTTTCTGACCAATGACTCATTTTGCCAAAAAAATGCAGTAAAGATCTAATGGCGTCCACTGCCTACATAAATGGCAGTTCTGGGGATGACATGTCTTTGTTTCAAGGCCGATCGGGACAAGTGAGGGCTCGTTGGAAAGGTCTGGGGACCCTGAATCCAAAGGTGTAAGAATGGGGCCTCTGCAGTGTACCATTCAGACGCTAGGTGGTGCCAAAGCCTAAAATTGTCCAAATTTTGAGGGGGCATATCTCCTTAAAGGAGGGTCGCAAGAGCACACCGGAAGCATCTATGCCATCGTGGCAAGGCCCCCTACAACATATTAAGGGCCACTGAGCATAGCTCAAAGTTTTGGCAAAAGTTGTCTGCTCGCCCCCCAAAATCACACCACATATACACCATGTCACTGTGAGCGCAGTCATGGGCCACACGCCCCCCAAGTTTCCTCCTGAGAAATCACACTCCAGCTCTCACACTCTTTGAGCCAGGCCTGTGTGCTTGAGATATGTTGGTGCACAGTAAGTCCTCTACCAATACACCAAAATTCATCCCTCTGACTCCTTCCTGTCAGGTGGTATTGCCCCACATCCACATTCCATTTTCCTATTTATTCAAGATCAGGGCGTCATCCCTAACCTTTTTAGATAGGCATTTGGAATTGTGAAAATGATACTTTTTCTAGTAAAAAAACACACCAATCCTGTTAGGCTCGATAACCCGATCGCAGCGGTCACATGGACATTGGTGTATGACAAACAGTCCCAGAGTTACACCCTATCAAGTGAAAACGCCCACTTTTGGGGGCGTGTAACCTTTGAACCATTTGACCGAAACATGAATATGAGGTGTCTATGGAAAGGGAGCAAAAGCCTCGACAACATATCCCAAACACTCGCCTTCACGTGGCATGCTGTTTGAGTAAACTTCCGTAGAGGCTTAGAAATTGTGATTTTTAGGATGGTGGGGGATCTCAAGAATGCGGGGGTGCAGCAGGACAGAGGAGTCATCTTTGGAAGGTACTAGGGACCCCAACCAACAGATATAAACATCAGCTCCATCGGATCCCTCCTTCTTTCTGACCAATGACTCATTTTGCCAAAAAAAATGCAGTAAAGATCTAATGGCGTCCACTGCCTACATAAATGGCAGTTCTGGGGATGACATGTCTTTGTTTCAAGGCCGATCGGGACAAGTGAGGGCTCGTTGGAAAGGTCTGGGGACCCTGAATCCAAAGATGTAAGAATGGGGCCTCTGCAGTGTACCATTCAGACGCTAGGTGGTGCCAAAGCCTAAAATTGTCCAAATTTTGAGGGGGCATATCTCCTTAAAGGAGGGTCGCAAGAGCACACCGGAAGCATCTATGCCATCGTGGCAAGGCCCCCTACAACATATTTAGGGCCACTGAGCATAGCTCAAAGTTTTGGCAAAAGTTGTCTGCTCGCCCCCCAAAATCACACCACATATACACCATGTCACTGTGAGCGCAGTCATGGGCCACACGCCCCCCAAGTTTCCTCCTGAGAAATCACACTCCAGCTCTCACACTCTTTGAGCCAGGCCTGTGTGCTTGAGATATGTTGGTGCACAGTAAGTCCTCTACCAATACACCAAAATTCATCCCTCTGACTCCTTCCTGTCAGGTGGTATTGCCCCACATCCACATTCCATTTTCCTATTTATTCAAGATCAGGGCGTCATCCCTAACCTTTTTAGATAGGCATTTGGAATTGTGAAAATGATACTTTTTCTAGTAAAAAAACACACCAATCCTGTTAGGCTCGATAACCCGATCGCAGCGGTCACATGGACATTGGTGTATGACAAACAGTCCCAGAGTTACACCCTATCAAGTGAAAACGCCCACTTTTGGGGGCGTGTAACCTTTGAACCATTTGACCGAAACATGAATATGAGGTGTCTATGGAAAGGGAGCAAAAGCCTCGACAACATATCCCAAACACTCGCCTTCACGTGGCATGCTGTTTGAGTAAACTTCCGTAGAGGCTTAGAAATTGTGATTTTTAGGATGGTGGGGGATCTCAAGAATGCGGGGGTGCAGCAGGACAGAGGAGTCATCTTTGGAAGGTACTAGGGACCCCAACCAACAGATATAAACATCAGCTCCATCGGATCCCTCCTTCTTTCTGACCAATGACTCATTTTGCCAAAAAAAATGCAGTAAAGATCTAATGGCGTCCACTGCCTACATAAATGGCAGTTCTGGGGATGACATGTCTTTGTTTCAAGGCCGATCGGGACAAGTGAGGGCTCGTTGGAAAGGTCTGGGGACCCTGAATCCAAAGGTGTAAGAATGGGGCCTCTGCAGTGTACCATTCAGACGCTAGGTGGTGCCAAAGCCTAAAATTGTCCAAATTTTGAGGGGGCATATCTCCTTAAAGGAGGGTCGCAAGAGCACACCGGAAGCATCTATGCCATCGTGGCAAGGCCCCCTACAACATATTTAGGGCCACTGAGCATAGCTCAAAGTTTTGGCAAAAGTTGTCTGCTCGCCCCCCAAAATCACACCACATATACACCATGTCACTGTGAGCGCAGTCATGGGCCACACGCCCCCCAAGTTTCCTCCTGAGAAATCACACTCCAGCTCTCACACTCTTTGAGCCAGGCCTGTGTGCTTGAGATATGTTGGTGCACAGTAAGTCCTCTACCAATACACCAAAATTCATCCCTCTGACTCCTTCCTGTCAGGTGGTATTGCCCCACATCCACATTCCATTTTCCTATTTATTCAAGATCAGGGCGTCATCCCTAACCTTTTTAGATAGGCATTTGGAATTGTGAAAATGATACTTTTTCTAGTAAAAAAACACACCAATCCTGTTAGGCTCGATAACCCGATCGCAGCGGTCACATGGACATTGGTGTATGACAAACAGTCCCAGAGTTACACCCTATCAAGTGAAAACGCCCACTTTTGGGGGCGTGTAACCTTTGAACCATTTGACCGAAACATGAATATGAGGTGTCTATGGAAAGGGAGCAAAAGCCTCGACAACATATCCCAGACACTCGCCTTCACGTGGCATGCTGTTTGAGTAAACTTCCGTAGAGGCTTAGAAATTGTGATTTTTAGGATGGTGGGGGATCTCAAGAATGCGGGGGTGCAGCAGGACAGAGGAGTCATCTTTGGAAGGTACTAGGGACCCCAACCAACAGATATAAACATCAGCTCCATCGGATCCCTCCTTCTTTCTGACCAATGACTCATTTTGCCAAAAAAATGCAGTAAAGATCTAATGGCGTCCACTGCCTAGATAAATCGCAGTTCTGGGGATGACATGTCTTTGTTTCAAGGCCGATCGGGACAAGTGAGGGCTCGTTGGAAAGGTCTGGGGACCCTGAATCCAAAGATGTAAGAATGGGGCCTCTGCAGTGTACCATTCAGACGCTAGGTGGTGCCAAAGCCTAAAATTGTCCAAATTTTGAGGGGGCATATCTCCTTAAAGGAGGGTCGCAAGAGCACACCGGAAGCATCTATGCCATCGTGGCAAGGCCCCCTACAACATATTTAGGGCCACTGAGCATAGCTCAAAGTTTTGGCAAAAGTTGTCTGCTCGCCCCCCAAAATCACACCACATATACACCATGTCACTGTGAGCGCAGTCATGGGCCACACGCCCCCCAAGTTTCCTCCTGAGAAATCACACTCCAGCTCTCACACTCTTTGAGCCAGGCCTGTGTGCTTGAGATATGTTGGTGCACAGTAAGTCCTCTACCAATACACCAAAATTCATCCCTCTGACTCCTTCCTGTCAGGTGGTATTGCCCCACATCCACATTCCATTTTCCTATTTATTCAAGATCAGGGCGTCATCCCTAACCTTTTTAGATAGGCATTTGGAATTGTGAAAATGATACTTTTTCTAGTAAAAAACACACCAATCCTGTTAGGCTCGATAACCCGATCGCAGCGGTCACATGGACATTGGTGTATGACAAACAGTCCCAGAGTTACACCCTATCAAGTGAAAACGCCCACTTTTGGGGGCGTGTAACCTTTGAACCATTTGACCGAAACATGAATATGAGGTGTCTATGGAAAGGGAGCAAAAGCCTCGACAACATATCCCAGACACTCGCCTTCACGTGGCATGCTGTTTGAGTAAACTTCCGTAGAGGCTTAGAAATTGTGATTTTTAGGATGGTGGGGGATCTCAAGAATGCGGGGGTGCAGCAGGACAGAGGAGTCATCTTTGGAAGGTACTAGGGACCCCAACCAACAGATATAAACATCAGCTCCATCGGATCCCTCCTTCTTTCTGACCAATGACTCATTTTGCCAAAAAAAATGCAGTAAAGATCTAATGGCGTCCACTGCCTACATAAATGGCAGTTATGGGGATGACATGTCTTTGTTTCAAGGCCGATCGGGACAAGTGAGGGCTCGTTGGAAAGGTCTGGGGACCCTGAATCCAAAGGTGTAAGAATGGGGCCTCTGCAGTGTACCATTCAGACGCTAGGTGGTGCCAAAGCCTAAAATTGTCCAAATTTTGAGGGGGCATATCTCCTTAAAGGAGGGTCGCAAGAGCACACCGGAAGCATCTATGCCATCGTGGCAAGGCCCCCTACAACATATTTAGGGCCACTGAGCATAGCTCAAAGTTTTGGCAAAAGTTGTCTGCTCGCCCCCCAAAATCACACCACATATACACCATGTCACTGTGAGCGCAGTCATGGGCCACACGCCCCCCAAGTTTCCTCCTGAGAAATCACACTCCAGCTCTCACACTCTTTGAGCCAGGCCTGTGTGCTTGAGATATGTTGGTGCACAGTAAGTCCTCTACCAATACACCAAAATTCATCCCTCTGACTCCTTCCTATCAGGTGGTATTGCCCCACATCCACATTCCATTTTCCTATTTATTCAAGATCAGTGCGTCATCCCTAACCTTTTTAGATAAGCATTTGGAATTGTGAAAATGATACTTTTTCTAGTAAAAAACACACCAATCCTGTTAGGCTCGATAACCC
>NC_136620.1:354064-408064 GCF_933228915.1 Telmatherina bonti
TGATGTTTATATCTGTTGGTTGGGGTCCCTAGTACCTTCCAAAGATGGCTCCTCTGTCCTGCTGCACCCCCGCATTCTTGAGATCCCCCACCATCCTAAAAATCACAATTTCTAAGCCTCTACGGAAGTTTACTCAAACAGCATGCCACGTGAAGGCGAGTGTCTGGGATATGTTGTCGAGGCTTTTGCTCCCTTTCCATAGACACCTCATATTCATGTTTCGGTCAAATGGTTCAAAGGTTACACGCCCCCAAAAGTGGGCGTTTTCACTTGATAGGGTGTAACTCTGGGACTGTTTGTCATACACCAATGTCCATGTGACCGCTGCGATCGGGTTATCGAGCCTAACAGGATTGGTGTGTTTTTTTACTAGAAAAAGTATCATTTTCACAATTCCAAATGCCTATCTAAAAAGGTTAGGGATGACGCCCTGATCTTGAATAAATAGGAAAATGGAATGTGGATGTGGGGCAATACCACCTGACAGGAAGGAGTCAGAGGGATGAATTTTGGTGTATTGGTAGAGGACTTACTGTGCACCAACATATCTCAAGCACACAGGCCTGGCTCAAAGAGTGTGCGAGCTGGAGTGTGATTTCTCAGGAGGAAACTTGGGGGGCGTGTGGCCCATGACTGCGCTCATAGTGACATGGTGTATATGTGGTGTGATTTTGGGGGGCGAGCAGACAACTTTTGCCAAAACTTTGAGCTATGCTCAGTGGCCCTAAATATGTTGTAGGGGGCCTTGCCACGATGGCATAGATGCTTCCGGTGTGCTCTTGCGACCCTCCTTTAAGGAGATATGCCCCCTCAAAATTTGGACAATTTTAGGCTTTGGCACCACCTAGCGTCTGAATGGTACACTGCAGAGGCCCCATTCTTACATCTTTGGATTCAGGGTCCCCAGACCTTTCCAACGAGCCCTCACTTGTCCCGATCGGCCTTGAAACAAAGACATGTCATCCCCAGAACTGCGATTTATGTAGGCAGTGGACGCCATTAGATCTTTACTGCATTTTTTGGGCAAAATGAGTCATTGGTCAGAAAGAAGGAGGGATCCGATGGAGCTGATGTTTATATCTGTTGGTTGGGGTCCCTAGTACCTTCCAAAGATGACTCCTCTGTCCTGCTGCACCCCCGCATTCTTGAGATCCCCCACCATCCTAAAAATCACAATTTCTAAGCCTCTACGGAAGTTTACTCAAACAGCATGCCACGTGAAGGCGAGTGTCTGGGATATGTTGTCGAGGCTTTTGCTCCCTTTCCATAGACACCTCATATTCATGTTTCGGTCAAATGGTTCAAAGGTTACACGCCCCCAAAAGTGGGCGTTTTCACTTGATAGGGTGTAACTCTGGGACTGTTTGTCATACACCAATGTCCATGTGACCGCTGCGATCGGGTTATCGAGCCTAACAGGATTGGTGTGTTTTTTTACTAGAAAAAGTATCATTTTCACAATTCCAAATGCCTATCTAAAAAGGTTAGGGATGACGCCCTGATCTTGAATAAATAGGAAAATGGAATGTGGATGTGGGGCAATACCACCTGACAGGAAGGAGTCAGAGGGATGAATTTTGGTGTATTGGTAGAGGACTTACTGTGCACCAACATATCTCAAGCACACAGGCCTGGCTCAAAGAGTGTGCGAGCTGGAGTGTGATTTCTCAGGAGGAAACTTGGGGGGCGTGTGGCCCATGACTGCGCTCACAGTGACATGGTGTATATGTGGTGTGATTTTGGGGGGCGAGCAGACAACTTTTGCCAAAACTTTGAGCTATGCTCAGTGGCCCTAAATATGTTGTAGGGGGCCTTGCCACGATGGCATAGATGCTTCCGGTGTGCTCTTGCGACCCTCCTTTAAGGAGATATGCCCCCTCAAAATTTGGACAATTTTAGGCTTTGGCACCACCTAGCGTCTGAATGGTACACTGCAGAGGCCCCATTCTTACATCTTTGGATTCAGGGTCCCCAGACCTTTCCAACGAGCCCTCACTTGTCCCGATCGGCCTTGAAACAAAGACATGTCATCCCCAGAACTGCGATTTATGTAGGCAGTGGACGCCATTAGATCTTTACTGCATTTTTTGGGCAAAATGAGTCATTGGTCAGAAAGAAGGAGGGATCCGATGGAGCTGATGTTTATATCTGTTGGTTGGGGTCCCTAGTACCTTCCAAAGATGACTCCTCTGTCCTGCTGCACCCCCGCATTCTTGAGATCCCCCACCATCCTAAAAATCACAATTTCTAAGCCTCTACGGAAGTTTACTCAAACAGCATGCCACGTGAAGGCGAGTGTCTGGGATATGTTGTCGAGGCTTTTGCTCCCTTTCCATAGACACCTCATATTCATGTTTCGGTCAAATGGTTCAAAGGTTACACGCCCCCAAAAGTGGGCGTTTTCACTTGATAGGGTGTAACTCTGGGACTGTTTGTCATACACCAATGTCCATGTGACCGCTGCGATCGGGTTATCGAGCCTAACAGGATCGGTGTGTTTTTTACTAGAAAAAGTATCATTTTCACAATTCCAAATGCCTATCTAAAAAGGTTAGGGATGACGCCCTGACCTTGAATAAATAGGAAAATGGAATGTGGATGTGGGGCAATACCACCTGACAGGAAGGAGTCAGAGGGATGAATTTTGGTGTATTGGTAGAGGACTTACTGTGCACCAACATATCTCAAGCACACAGGCCTGGCTCAAAGAGTGTGCGAGCTGGAGTGTGATTTCTCAGGAGGAAACTTGGGGGGCGTGTGGCCCATGACTGCGCTCACAGTGACATGGTGTATATGTGGTGTGATTTTGGGGGGCGAGCAGACAACTTTTGCCAAAACTTTGAGCTATGCTCAGTGGCCCTTAATATGTTGTAGGGGGCCTTGCCACGATGGCATAGATGCTTCCGGTGTGCTCTTGCGACCCTCCTTTAAGGAGATATGCCCCCTCAAAATTTGGACAATTTTAGGCTTTGGCACCACCTAACGTCTGAATGGTACACTGCAGAGGCCCCATTCTTACATCTTTGGATTCAGGGTCCCCAGACCTTTCCAACGAGCCCTCACTTGTCCCGATCGGCCTTGAAACAAAGACATGTCATCCCCAGAACTGCGATTTATGTAGGCAGTGGACGCCATTAGATCTTTACTGCATTTTTTGGGCAAAATGAGTCATTGGTCAGAAAGAAGGAGGGATCCGATGGAGCTGATGTTTATATCTGTTGGTTGGGGTCCCTAGTACCTTCCAAAGATGACTCCTCTGTCCTGCAGCACCCCCGCATTCTTGAGATCCCCCACCATCCTAAAAATCACAATTTCTAAGCCTCTACGGAAGTTTACTCAAACAGCATGCCACGTGAAGGCGAGTGTCTGGGATATGTTGTCGAGGCTTTTGCTCCCTTTCCATAGACACCTCATATTCATGTTTCGGTCAAATGGTTCAAAGGTTACACGCCCCCAAAAGTGGGCGTTTTCACTTGATAGGGTGTAACTCTGGGACTGTTTGTCATACACCAATGTCCATGTGACCGCTGCGATCGGGTTATCGAGCCTAACAGGATCGGTGTGTTTTTTACTAGAAAAAGTATCATTTTCACAATTCCAAATGCCTATCTAAAAAGGTTAGGGATGACGCCCTGACCTTGAATAAATAGGAAAATGGAATGTGGATGTGGGGCAATACCACCTGACAGGAAGGAGTCAGAGGGATGAATTTTGGTGTATTGGTAGAGGACTTACTGTGCACCAACATATCTCAAGCACACAGGCCTGGCTCAAAGAGTGTGCGAGCTGGAGTGTGATTTCTCAGGAGGAAACTTGGGGGGCGTGTGGCCCATGACTGCGCTCACAGTGACATGGTGTATATGTGGTGTGATTTTGGGGGGCGAGCAGACAACTTTTGCCAAAACTTTGAGCTATGCTCAGTGGCCCTTAATATGTTGTAGGGGGCCTTGCCACGATGGCATAGATGCTTCCGGTGTGCTCTTGCGACCCTCCTTTAAGGAGATATGCCCCCTCAAAATTTGGACAATTTTAGGCTTTGGCACCACCTAGCGTCTGAATGGTACACTGCAGAGGCCCCATTCTTACATCTTTGGATTCAGGGTCCCCAGACCTTTCCAACGAGCCCTCACTTGTCCCGATCGGCCTTGAAACAAAGACATGTCATCCCCAGAACTGCGATTTATGTAGGCAGTGGACGCCATTAGATCTTTACTGCATTTTTTGGGCAAAATGAGTCATTGGTCAGAAAGAAGGAGGGATCCGATGGAGCTGATGTTTATATCTGTTGGTTGGGGTCCCTAGTACCTTCCAAAGATGACTCCTCTGTCCTGCTGCACCCCCGCATTCTTGAGATCCCCCACCATCCTAAAAATCACAATTTCTAAGCCTCTACGGAAGTTTACTCAAACAGCATGCCACGTGAAGGCGAGTGTCTGGGATATGTTGTCGAGGCTTTTGCTCCCTTTCCATAGACACCTCATATTCATGTTTCGGTCAAATGGTTCAAAGGTTACACGCCCCCAAAAGTGGGCGTTTTCACTTGATAGGGTGTAACTCTGGGACTGTTTGTCATACACCAATGTCCATGTGACCGCTGCGATCGGGTTATCGAGCCTAACAGGATTGGTGTGTTTTTTACTAGAAAAAGTATCATTTTCACAATTCCAAATGCCTATCTAAAAAGGTTAGGGATGACGCCCTGACCTTGAATAAATAGGAAAATGGAATGTGGATGTGGGGCAATACCACCTGACAGGAAGGAGTCAGAGGGATGAATTTTGGTGTATTGGTAGAGGACTTACTGTGCACCAACATATCTCAAGCACACAGGCCTGGCTCAAAGAGTGTGCGAGCTGGAGTGTGATTTCTCAGGAGGAAACTTGGGGGGCGTGTGGCCCATGACTGCGCTCACAGTGACATGGTGTATATGTGGTGTGATTTTGGGGGGCGAGCAGACAACTTTTGCCAAAACTTTGAGCTATGCTCAGTGGCCCTAAATATGTTGTAGGGGGCCTTGCCACGATGGCATAGATGCTTCCGGTGTGCTCTTGCGACCCTCCTTTAAGGAGATATGCCCCCTCAAAATTTGGACAATTTTAGGCTTTGGCACCACCTAGCGTCTGAATGGTACACTGCAGAGGCCCCATTCTTACATCTTTGGATTCAGGGTCCCCAGACCTTTCCAACGAGCCCTCACTTGTCCCGATCGGCCTTGAAACAAAGACATGTCATCCCCAGAACTGCGATTTATGTAGGCAGTGGACGCCATTAGATCTTTACTGCATTTTTTGGGCAAAATGAGTCATTGGTCAGAAAGAAGGAGGGATCCGATGGAGCTGATGTTTATATCTGTTGGTTGGGGTCCCTAGTACCTTCCAAAGATGACTCCTCTGTCCTGCTGCACCCCCGCATTCTTGAGATCCCCCACCATCCTAAAAATCACAATTTCTAAGCCTCTACGGAAGTTTACTCAAACAGCATGCCACGTGAAGGCGAGTGTCTGGGATATGTTGTCGAGGCTTTTGCTCCCTTTCCATAGACACCTCATATTCATGTTTCGGTCAAATGGTTCAAAGGTTACACGCCCCCAAAAGTGGGCGTTTTCACTTGATAGGGTGTAACTCTGGGACTGTTTGTCATACACCAATGTCCATGTGACCGCTGCGATCGGGTTATCGAGCCTAACAGGATTGGTGTGTTTTTTACTAGAAAAAGTATCATTTTCACAATTCCAAATGCCTATCTAAAAAGGTTAGGGATGACGCCCTGACCTTGAATAAATAGGAAAATGGAATGTGGATGTGGGGCAATACCACCTGATAGGAAGGAGTCAGAGGGATGAATTTTGGTGTATTGGTAGAGGACTTACTGTGCACCAACATATCTCAAGCACACAGGCCTGGCTCAAAGAGTGTGCGAGCTGGAGTGTGATTTCTCAGGAGGAAACTTGGGGGGCGTGTGGCCCATGACTGCGCTCACAGTGACATGGTGTATATGTGGTGTGATTTTGGGGGGCGAGCAGACAACTTTTGCCAAAACTTTGAGCTATGCTCAGTGGCCCTAAATATGTTGTAAGGGGCCTTGCCACGATGGCATAGATGCTTCCGGTGTGCTCTTGCGACCCTCCTTTAAGGAGATATGCCCCCTCAAAATTTGGACAATTTTAGGCTTTGGCACCACCTAACGTCTGAATGGTACACTGCAGAGGCCCCATTCTTACATCTTTGGATTCAGGGTCCCCAGACCTTTCCAACGAGCCCTCACTTGTCCCGATCGGCCTTGAAACAAAGACATGTCATCCCCAGAACTGCGATTTATGTAGGCAGTGGACGCCATTAGATCTTTACTGCATTTTTTGGGCAAAATGAGTCATTGGTCAGAAAGAAGGAGGGATCCGATGGAGCTGATGTTTATATCTGTTGGTTGGGGTCCCTAGTACCTTCCAAAGATGACTCCTCTGTCCTGCTGCACCCCCGCATTCTTGAGATCCCCCACCATCCTAAAAATCACAATTTCTAAGCCTCTACGGAAGTTTACTCAAACAGCATGCCACGTGAAGGCGAGTGTCTGGGATATGTTGTCGAGGCTTTTGCTCCCTTTCCATAGACACCTCATATTCATGTTTCGGTCAAATGGTTCAAAGGTTACACGCCCCCAAAAGTGGGCGTTTTCACTTGATAGGGTGTAACTCTGGGACTGTTTGTCATACACCAATGTCCATGTGACCGCTGCGATCGGGTTATGGAGCCTAACAGGATTGGTGTGTTTTTTACTAGAAAAAGTATCATTTTCACAATTCCAAATGCCTATCTAAAAAGGTTAGGGATGACGCCCTGACCTTGAATAAATAGGAAAATGGAATGTGGATGTGGGGCAATACCACCTGATAGGAAGGAGTCAGAGGGATGAATTTTGGTGTATTGGTAGAGGACTTACTGTGCACCAACATATCTCAAGCACACAGGCCTGGCTCAAAGAGTGTGCGAGCTGGAGTGTGATTTCTCAGGAGGAAACTTGGGGGGGCGTGTGGCCCATGACTGCGCTCACAGTGACATGGTGTATATGTGGTGTGATTTTGGGGGGCGAGCAGACAACTTTTGCCAAAACTTTGAGCTATGCTCAGTGGCCCTAAATATGTTGTAGGGGGCCTTGCCACGATGGCATAGATGCTTCCGGTGTGCTCTTGCGACCCTCCTTTAAGGAGATATGCCCCCTCAAAATTTGGACAATTTTAGGCTTTGGCACCACCTAGCGTCTGAATGGTACACGGCAGAGGCCCCATTCTTACATCTTTGGATTCAGGGTCCCCAGACCTTTCCAACGAGCCCTCACTTGTCCCGATCGGCCTTGAAACAAAGACATGTCATCCCCAGAACTGCGATTTATGTAGGCAGTGGACGCCATTAGATCTTTACTGCATTTTTTGGGCAAAATGAGTCATTGGTCAGAAAGAAGGAGGGATTGTGGTGGAAAATACTCTGGTCTTGAGAAGTTGTAATACATCTAAGAGTCAACTGTCTTCTTACAATGAACATTTTATTATAAACTAATACAAGCACACGCTGGAGCTTGGAGAGAGAACTCTCTCTGCAGATGCTGAAGTAACACCCGATTATAAACCATGCTTAACTCCTCCTAGTTGCTGAGCACACCATATGAAACAATCATTATCTCTTATTTAAGACTAAACTGAACTCACTAAGCATCAATCACTCACTATATTACTTTATTACCTTTAACCTCTAACCTTTAGACAACTGGTCAACCAAGCAGTTGACAAAAACAGATGCCCTGCATGAAACTCTTCCTGTCTCAGACTTTGTCTGCACATTCCAGACAAGGATCATATAACTTAAAGAAAGCTTTGTGCATAGACACAAAACACAGCAGGATCACAGCAAATCAATGCATATATGTCTAATACTTAATACAAACCAAACTCATAACAATTTTCCCCCAACATCTCCCTCCTCTTGGTCCTACAGGACCAACAATAAGAAGAGAAATTGTTATCAGAATGCAAAAATACATACAGAAGACAACATTCTCAAAACATCAGGAGCCTCATGCCTATCAGGTTTTTAAGAATCTTTCAGAAATTACAATAGTGAGGAGCCATTCACTTCAGCTTCACACTGATCTTGCTTGAGAGCGAAGGCTGGTCTTCAGGTGTGAGAGTAGACTATCTCACTTACCCACGCAACCACAGGGATTATTCTGCCCTTTGTTGGGTGGTGCGTTATTCTTCTGTAATTTCAGACTGAAGAGCTTCAGGAGGTTCAAGCAATCTGTAGTGCCAAGCAGCTCACTCTGCGACCTTTACCGCTGTCTGGGTCGTCAGGAAAACCTGAAATGGCCTAAACCATCGATGTTGGTTCCAGCGCTGATGTTTAAAGCTTCTTATCAGGACAAAATCTCCCGGCTGAAGTGAATAGAGCTGCGTAGATGCTGATTCATGAAGGGCAGCTTTCACCTGTGTGCAAATGCCTGAAAAGGGTTCTTATGAGGTTAGGACAGTATGTTAAAACATTACTTTCACACAGAGCTGTGTCTGAACATGCAGTCTTGGAGGGAACTATGCCCACTTGGGTGAGGGTCCTGCAAAAAGAATCACAAAAAGGCCCATGTTTCCATGTTACGCATGCGCATGTACATCAGAACCAGAAAAAGTACTTTTGGTCCAAGGAAGACCTGAAAAGAGAGCCAGAAGGAAATTTCCCCGTCTGCAACCTGTGGGAGGAAAACATTCAGGAAAATGGCATCCAGAAAGTCATTCATAAGAGAGCGCCAAAACATGGACTCGTTTTCAGCTAAAGAGTAAGCTCAAGTAATGAGAACTGAGACGGGAGAGCTGCAGCCTCCACCGCGTCACAGTCAGAGCAAACAGCATCAAAAGGAAAATCAAGTCAGGGTCAACTAGAGGTCGGTCAGGGGCCAGGCCTGGGGGGTGCAGAGGATAGTCAGTTTCAGCTAAACAGTCATGGAGTAAATCATGAACAATACAAAGCAACAGTTAGGGCCACTCAGTTATCTGGTAGGTAATCATTCAAAGTAACCAAATTCATTTAATTACTTATTGCAAAGTTCCTATCAGGTAGTCTCATCTTAACCAACAACCAGAAAAATCCTCTAGTACTGCATAGCAGAACATGTCAAACTGGACTCCCAGCAGTCTGACCAACACTTATCCATGCTGGAATTTCCTTTCTGATTTACTGCTCGTGTTGTTTATGTCATGTCTGCTAAACGACAGAAGCAGAACCACACTGAAGAATCTCTGCATATATTAAATAAAGCTCATTCAGAACTGTTGATTTAATCTCTCTCAGACTCCAACAGACCCATTCAGGAGCAACACACACAAAACTGAGATCATAATAAGACTGGCTTTCTATTCCAAATATATTGTGAACATAAGCATAAGCATAAAGCAACAAGATGTAAACCCATCTTTAACAGCTGGACTTCAGGTACTGAACAGCCAGAGACCTTCAGGTCATAATAAAGCTGTTTGTTTTCTATCTACATTTGAACTAAAGCAGCATTTAGAAACAAACTTCTAATACTGATGGTAAAGCTGTTTTCATCTACAACAACACGACGCACACATGTACGTGCACACACCCACAGCACTTCTTCCTTAATGATTTTAATGCAAACGTGTGTAACAGAAAAGCCCAAGGCTAACGGTTTAGCATAGTTAGCTTAACTTTGGAAGTATCAATACTGTTCAAATAATCTGCCTCATATTCATGTTAATTTTGAAGACATACAGGGCTTAAATGACTTGTTTGTTTACTTATTAAGCGTGTTAACTAAGAGACTGGTCTGTTTACTGGCAGCCATCGCAAGAGTTGCTTCTACTCTTTAAACAAAAATAATCTGATGTGTATTTTAACCGCTGAGCATATCTGCTTTAATTCAAAATAATGAATTCAGATTAGGGATAAAACACCGGCTGTCAGCAAATAAAACACGGAGATTGTTGTACCTGTGTTGCATTCGCTGAAGTCAGGAAATTACAAAGCTACCTTCTTATTTAATGTCATATAGCGGCTTATTTTTTCTCTTTTGACATCTATTCTGTCTCAAACATTAAAAACTTAGTATTCATCACTTTTTTTTTTTTTCTTTTTTTTTTTATAAGGCACAGCGTGCCAGAAGTTGACTAGTCTGTATGAACTGTTCAGCTTCCCTGCAGCAGAGCAGAGATGTCTGTGACATTGTTCAGTTGCAGAAGTCTGCAGGAGTGCAAAATTTTATGCATGCTCATAAATGTGGTATAAAGCTAAGCAGAAACAGTGAGTAAATGTTTGGTTGTAGGGCCTCATTTCTTGGCCTGGTCTTGTGGATAATCATTCAGCTCGTATCACTCGATCTGCTCAGGAGTCAGACGCACCACAGCCACCATGCTCTCCTCCAATCAGCATACAATCAGAAATTCATGCCAGGAAGTGCCCGACACATGTTCATCAAAGCTTCCTGGTAGATAAATCAGATTCATATGTGTAATTAATTAAGAGTAACATGTAAAGGATCAGAAAGTAGGCAAAGTTCAAGGAAGGAGATCCAGGTTTTCCACAGAGAACTGAGTGAACCCAACAGTCTTTCTGACAGAATCAGGGTGCAGCTTATTCCAGAAAACATCATCTGATTCTGTAGTCGGGGTGGGATCTTGCTGCCTGCCGGCCACATCCGCTAGTCTTTTACTTCCAGAAAATCCCACAACTGAAACACAGTCTGAGGATAAGGAGGATCCATCACCTCCAGAGGTCAAAGGTGAAAATCCAGCTCACATGTCCACCATAGGAGCCATATCCACACTGCTCACAGTCACAACCAACAGGGCTCTGCCAGACCCTCTGGTTCTGGGATCTCCAGGCCATCAGCAGCGGCCGGGTCCATGCAGCCACATCTGCATATCAGGTTCTGCTCCAGGACTCAGAGCTGACACAGAAGGGAGGTGGAATGATGCTTTAGGTTGTAGGGACCGTTTCTGCTCCAGTCTCCTGACTGACCACGCGTGACACCCAGAACTCTGCAGTGACCCGGATCAAGAACTCACTCTCCCCCAGCCCCTCCTCTGAATCCCCTTCAGGCAAGATAGACATTTTTAGGTCCCTGTGGACCAAGCTGCATGCTGACAAGGGTTTAGAAGGGAACGCTGCAATGTGTCCAACACCATACAGCAGACGAGCTTTTGAGACTGAACCATTTGGTCATGTGGTGTATTTTCTTCTCCAGTAAGGGGAAAATAAAGATCATAGCCTCATAATTACAATAGTTTTCTTCTGAATCCTGAGGCAAACATATTATGTGGACCATGTTCTGTGCTGTGAACATCATGTAACTTGAATATTACATTGTAATTGTGTGTGTGAGACTATATTATCAGTGGATTCATAACTCAGTTCTCTCCTGGGAAAGCTGAACATGATCTTGCTAAGAAGATACACTTGTTCTGAGAACTTCTCCTCTCGCCGTTAGCTCACATTTAGCTAAAGTGAACTTATTGCAAGGGAAATTTACTCTAGCAAAGTTACGTTGGTTCACCATTCCTATTTTAAGGTCAAGAATTTTCTTTTTTTCCTAACATTATGCTTATTTTCAACATCCTTCAGCTGCATTATTTATTTCCAGTTTATCTAGATTTATTTAGACATGCTAGGTGTAAATTAATAATTGCAGTAGTAAAGGAATAAAAATCACCTTATGAATGTCTGAAAGGAAACAGACAGAAACCTAAGCTTATTGCCTACACAATGTACAGTAATTTAACATAATAAGTTCCTAATACTATAAATCAAATCTCTCACATTTCAGATTTTTCATTCTTAATATGTTGTTGCTCTTTAAAATGTTCTCAGGTGATAATAAAGAATTGCTTTTCCTTAGGAAAAGGTTTCCACATTCATACAGGGAGTGGCTTTTATGCTCTTATAAAAGCTTTAGGAAGAAAAGCACAAGCAGCTATTTTACACAGGATTTATATGTTTGTTTCTGCCTAACATGCTATGACATCATCTCCTTCAGTGAGCAGAAGGCCTTTAATGAACACACTCTTTTCCTCACTTCCCTCTCTCATACATTTTTTGTTGTTTGTTTTTTTTCTTTTTTTTTTTTTTTCTTATTGCAGTAAATTAGATTTTACACAAACAATTCACTTCAACAGTTGGATGAATGCATGTGAATGGGTCGTGCCCCCACGTTTGTCTACCCCCACACAAGCTTCTAGGCTCTCCTGCGAGAGTCCGGTGTGGCTTCACAAGACGTGGTTTTAATTCTCCACACAATCAGTCCAATCAAGTTTAACACAGGAAATTTTACACAACCACCCCAGTTTCCCCTCACATGAAGACAGAGATTTCAACTTCTTAATGGTGCTGTACATCAACCTCCTACTGCAAAGGAACTAGTTCTGTTTGCAGCGGATGTACACAGAGGGTCAATCCCACACCTTTGTAGAATTATCAGGCAAAATTCTCAATGTCTCCAGAAACCAGCCCACACAGTTTCTTCTCTGTTCCTCCTCACTCAAGATGGCTATCCTCTCAGTTTTCTAACTCAAGGTTGGCCTGGTCTTGCTTCTCGAGCTCACAGGACTTACTGACTAATTTACTGGGCTCGGTCTTGTAACTCACAAGATTTACTGGTCTGGTCTTGCTACGTCTAGCTCACAGCACTTACGACTTGGTCTTGTTACTCACGATTTTTAACTTAAACTTTAACCTAAACTTAACTTAAACTCACAGGATTTTATTTATGACGTCAACCTGATCTCGTCTTAAGTTATTCTCTTATCCCTTGAGTTATTCTTTCGATGAGGAGGTGAGGAGGAGAATCCCTGTCACAATGAGAATAATGAAGACAATTGACCACAAAACAGAAAAATATTGTGATTATTAATTAAGATATTGATTATTAATTTGTGATAAATTTCTAGTAATGTTTGACTCCAGTTTGAGTCTGAAAATTAATGTAAATTTAGAATAACACTTCTCACCATTGTCTTTTCACACTGGTTCAGAAGGAGTCCTGGCGTAGTCGACCACGGGTGGGAGAAAGACGTCCTGTCCTCTGAAATTCTCTAATTGAGGTTCTTAGGATGAATCTGTGGATTCAGGTGGCCAACCCGTCTATCCCCAACCTGGGCGGACTGACGCAGGATCCCGAGACGAGCCCCCAAAAACTGTGGTGGAAAATACTCTGGTCTTGAGAAGTTGTAATACATCTAAGAGTCAACTGTCTTCTTACAATGAACATTTTATTATAAACTAATACAAGCACACGCTGGAGCTTGGAGAGAGAACTCTCTCTGCAGATGCTGAAGTAACACCCGATTATAAACCATGCTTAACTCCTCCTAGTTGCTGAGCACACCATATGAAACAATCATTATCTCTTATTTAAGACTAAACTGAACTCACTAAGCATCAATCACTCACTATATTACTTTATTACCTTTAACCTCTAACCTTTAGACAACTGGTCAACCAAGCAGTTGACAAAAACAGATGCCCTGCATGAAACTCTTCCTGTCTCAGACTTTGTCTGCACATTCCAGACAAGGATCATATAACTTAAAGAAAGCTTTGTGCATAGACACAAAACACAGCAGGATCACAGCAAATCAATGCATATATGTCTAATACTTAATACAAACCAAACTCATAACAATTTTCCCCCAACAGGATCCGATGGAGCTGATGTTTATATCTGTTGGTTGGGGTCCCTAGTACCTTCCAAAGATGACTCCTCTGTCCTGCTGCACCCCCGCATTCTTTAGATCTCCCCCCCTACTCATAAAAATCACAATTTCTAAGCCTCTACGGAAGTTTACTCAAACAGCATGCCACGTGAAGGCGAGTGTCTGGGATATGTTGTCGAGGCTTTTGCTCCCTTTCCATAGACACCTCATATTCATGTTTCGGTCAAATGGTTCAAAGGTTACACGCCCCCAAAAGTGGGCGTTTTCACTTGATAGGGTGTAACTCTGGGACTGTTTGTCATACACCAATGTCCATGTGACCGCTGCGATCGGGTTATCGAGCCTAACAGGATTGGTGTGTTTTTTACTAGAAAAAGTATCATTTTCACAATTCCAAATGCCTATCTAAAAAGGTTAGGGATGACGCCCTGACCTTGAATAAATAGGAAAATGGAATGTGGATGTGGGGCAATACCACCTGATAGGAAGGAGTCAGAGGGATGAATTTTGGTGTATTGGTAGAGGACTTACTGTGCACCAACATATCTCAAGCACACAGGCCTGGCTCAAAGAGTGTGCGAGCTGGAGTGTGATTTCTCAGGAGGAAACTTGGGGGGCGTGTGGCCCATGACTGCGCTCACAGTGACATGGTGTATATGTGGTGTGATTTTGGGGGGCGAGCAGACAACTTTTGCCAAAACTTTGAGCTATGCTCAGTGGCCCTAAATATGTTGTAAGGGGCCTTGCCACGATGGCATAGATGCTTCCGGTGTGCTCTTGCGACCCTCCTTTAAGGAGATATGCCCCCTCAAAATTTGGACAATTTTAGGCTTTGGCACCACCTAGCGTCTGAATGGTACACTGCAGAGGCCCCATTCTTACATCTTTGGATTCAGGGTCCCCAGACCTTTCCAACGAGCCCTCACTTGTCCCGATCGGCCTTGAAACAAAGACATGTCATCCCCAGAACTGCGATTTATGTAGGCAGTGGACGCCATTAGATCTTTACTGCATTTTTTGGGCAAAATGAGTCATTGGTCAGAAAGAAGGAGGGATCCGATGGAGCTGATGTTTATATCTGTTGGTTGGGGTCCCTAGTACCTTCCAAAGATGACTCCTCTGTCCTGCTGCACCCCCGCATTCTTGAGATCCCCCACCATCCTAAAAATCACAATTTCTAAGCCTCTACGGAAGTTTACTCAAACAGCATGCCACGTGAAGGCGAGTGTCTGGGATATGTTGTCGAGGCTTTTGCTCCCTTTCCATAGACACCTCATATTCATGTTTCGGTCAAATGGTTCAAAGGTTACACGCCCCCAAAAGTGGGCGTTTTCACTTGATAGGGTGTAATTCTGGGACTTTTTATCATACACCAATGTCCATGTGACCGCTGCGATCGGGTTATCGAGCCTAACAGGATTGGTGTGTTTTTTTACTAGAAAAAGTATCATTTTCACAATTCCAAATGCCTATCTAAAAAGGTTAGGGATGACGCCCTGATCTTGAATAAATAGGAAAATGGAATGTGGATGTGGGGCAATACCACCTGACAGGAAGGAGTCAGAGGGATGAATTTTGGTGTATTGGTAGAGGACTTACTGTGCACCAACATATCTCAAGCACACAGGCCTGGCTCAAAGAGTGTGAGAGCTGGAGTGTGATTTCTCAGGAGGAAACTTGGGGGGCGTGTGGCCCATGACTGCGCTCACAGTGACATGGTGTATATGTGGTGTGATTTTGGGGGGCGAGCAGACAACTTTTGCCAAAACTTTGAGCTATGCTCAGTGGCCCTAAATATGTTGTAGGGGGCCTTGCCACGATCGCATAGATGCTTCCGGTGTGCTCTTGCGACCCTCCTTTAAGGAGATATGCCCCCTCAAAATTTGGACAATTTTAGGCTTTGGCACCACCTAACGTCTGAATGGTACACTGCAGAGGCCCCATTCTTACATCTTTGGATTCAGGGTCCCCAGACCTTTCCAACGAGCCCTCACTTGTCCCGATCGGCCTTGAAACAAAGACATGTCATCCCCAGAACTGCGATTTATGTAGGCAGTGGACGCCATTAGATCTTTACTGCATTTTTTGGGCAAAATGAGTCATTGGTCAGAAAGAAGGAGGGATTGTGGTGGAAAATACTCTGGTCTTGAGAAGTTGTAATACATCTAAGAGTCAACTGTCTTCTTACAATGAACATTTTATTATAAACTAATACAAGCACACGCTGGAGCTTGGAGAGAGAACTCTCTCTGCAGATGCTGAAGTAACACCCGATTATAAACCATGCTTAACTCCTCCTAGTTGCTGAGCACACCATATGAAACAATCATTATCTCTTATTTAAGACTAAACTGAACTCACTAAGCATCAATCACTCACTATATTACTTTATTACCTTTAACCTCTAACCTTTAGACAACTGGTCAACCAAGCAGTTGACAAAAACAGATGCCCTGCATGAAACTCTTCCTGTCTCAGACTTTGTCTGCACATTCCAGACAAGGATCATATAACTTAAAGAAAGCTTTGTGCATAGACACAAAACACAGCAGGATCACAGCAAATCAATGCATATATGTCTAATACTTAATACAAACCAAACTCATAACAATTTTCCCCCAACATCTCCCTCCTCTTGGTCCTACAGGACCAACAATAAGAAGAGAAATTGTTATCAGAATGCAAAAATACATACAGAAGACAACATTCTCAAAACATCAGGAGCCTCATGCCTATCAGGTTTTTAAGAATCTTTCAGAAATTACAATAGTGAGGAGCCATTCACTTCAGCTTCACACTGATCTTGCTTGAGAGCGAAGGCTGGTCTTCAGGTGTGAGAGTAGACTATCTCACTTACCCACGCAACCACAGGGATTATTCTGCCCTTTGTTGGGTGGTGCGTTATTCTTCTGTAATTTCAGACTGAAGAGCTTCAGGAGGTTCAAGCAATCTGTAGTGCCAAGCAGCTCACTCTGCGACCTTTACCGCTGTCTGGGTCGTCAGGAAAACCTGAAATGGCCTAAACCATCGATGTTGGTTCCAGCGCTGATGTTTAAAGCTTCTTATCAGGACAAAATCTCCCGGCTGAAGTGAATAGAGCTGCGTAGATGCTGATTCATGAAGGGCAGCTTTCACCTGTGTGCAAATGCCTGAAAAGGGTTCTTATGAGGTTAGGACAGTATGTTAAAACATTACTTTCACACAGAGCTGTGTCTGAACATGCAGTCTTGGAGGGAACTATGCCCACTTGGGTGAGGGTCCTGCAAAAAGAATCACAAAAAGGCCCATGTTTCCATGTTACGCATGCGCATGTACATCAGAACCAGAAAAAGTACTTTTGGTCCAAGGAAGACCTGAAAAGAGAGCCAGAAGGAAATTTCCCCGTCTGCAACCTGTGGGAGGAAAACATTCAGGAAAATGGCATCCAGAAAGTCATTCATAAGAGAGCGCCAAAACATGGACTCGTTTTCAGCTAAAGAGTAAGCTCAAGTAATGAGAACTGAGACGGGAGAGCTGCAGCCTCCACCGCGTCACAGTCAGAGCAAACAGCATCAAAAGGAAAATCAAGTCAGGGTCAACTAGAGGTCGGTCAGGGGCCAGGCCTGGGGGGTGCAGAGGATAGTCAGTTTCAGCTAAACAGTCATGGAGTAAATCATGAACAATACAAAGCAACAGTTAGGGCCACTCAGTTATCTGGTAGGTAATCATTCAAAGTAACCAAATTCATTTAATTACTTATTGCAAAGTTCCTATCAGGTAGTCTCATCTTAACCAACAACCAGAAAAATCCTCTAGTACTGCATAGCAGAACATGTCAAACTGGACTCCCAGCAGTCTGACCAACACTTATCCATGCTGGAATTTCCTTTCTGATTTACTGCTCGTGTTGTTTATGTCATGTCTGCTAAATGACAGAAGCAGAACCACACTGAAGAATCTCTGCATATATTAAATAAAGCTCATTCAGAACTGTTGATTTAATCTCTCTCAGACTCCAACAGACCCATTCAGGAGCAACACACACAAAACTGAGATCATAATAAGACTGGCTTTCTATTCCAAATATATTGTGAACATAAGCATAAGCATAAAGCAACAAGATGTAAACCCATCTTTAACAGCTGGACTTCAGGTACTGAACAGCCAGAGACCTTCAGGTCATAATAAAGCTGTTTGTTTTCTATCTACATTTGAACTAAAGCAGCATTTAGAAACAAACTTCTAATACTGATGGTAAAGCTGTTTTCATCTACAACAACACGACGCACACATGTACGTGCACACACCCACAGCACTTCTTCCTTAATGATTTTAATGCAAACGTGTGTAACAGAAAAGCCCAAGGCTAACGGTTTAGCATAGTTAGCTTAACTTTGGAAGTATCAATACTGTTCAAATAATCTGCCTCATATTCATGTTAATTTTGAAGACATACAGGGCTTAAATGACTTGTTTGTTTACTTATTAAGCGTGTTAACTAAGAGACTGGTCTGTTTACTGGCAGCCATCGCAAGAGTTGCTTCTACTCTTTAAACAAAAATAATCTGATGTGTATTTTAACCGCTGAGCATATCTGCTTTAATTCAAAATAATGAATTCAGATTAGGGATAAAACACCGGCTGTCAGCAAATAAAACACGGAGATTGTTGTACCTGTGTTGCATTCGCTGAAGTCAGGAAATTACAAAGCTACCTTCTTATTTAATGTCATATAGCGGCTTATTTTTTCTCTTTTGACATCTATTCTGTCTCAAACATTAAAAACTTAGTATTCATCACTTTTTTTTTTTTTTCTTTTTTTTTTTATAAGGCACAGCGTGCCAGAAGTTGACTAGTCTGTATGAACTGTTCAGCTTCCCTGCAGCAGAGCAGAGATGTCTGTGACATTGTTCAGTTGCAGAAGTCTGCAGGAGTGCAAAATTTTATGCATGCTCATAAATGTGGTATAAAGCTAAGCAGAAACAGTGAGTAAATGTTTGGTTGTAGGGCCTCATTTCTTGGCCTGGTCTTGTGGATAATCATTCAGCTCGTATCACTCGATCTGCTCAGGAGTCAGACGCACCACAGCCACCATGCTCTCCTCCAATCAGCATACAATCAGAAATTCATGCCAGGAAGTGCCCGACACATGTTCATCAAAGCTTCCTGGTAGATAAATCAGATTCATATGTGTAATTAATTAAGAGTAACATGTAAAGGATCAGAAAGTAGGCAAAGTTCAAGGAAGGAGATCCAGGTTTTCCACAGAGAACTGAGTGAACCCAACAGTCTTTCTGACAGAATCAGGGTGCAGCTTATTCCAGAAAACATCATCTGATTCTGTAGTCGGGGTGGGATCTTGCTGCCTGCCGGCCACATCCGCTAGTCTTTTACTTCCAGAAAATCCCACAACTGAAACACAGTCTGAGGATAAGGAGGATCCATCACCTCCAGAGGTCAAAGGTGAAAATCCAGCTCACATGTCCACCATAGGAGCCATATCCACACTGCTCACAGTCACAACCAACAGGGCTCTGCCAGACCCTCTGGTTCTGGGATCTCCAGGCCATCAGCAGCGGCCGGGTCCATGCAGCCACATCTGCATATCAGGTTCTGCTCCAGGACTCAGAGCTGACACAGAAGGGAGGTGGAATGATGCTTTAGGTTGTAGGGACCGTTTCTGCTCCAGTCTCCTGACTGACCACGCGTGACACCCAGAACTCTGCAGTGACCCGGATCAAGAACTCACTCTCCCCCAGCCCCTCCTCTGAATCCCCTTCAGGCAAGATAGACATTTTTAGGTCCCTGTGGACCAAGCTGCATGCTGACAAGGGTTTAGAAGGGAACGCTGCAATGTGTCCAACACCATACAGCAGACGAGCTTTTGAGACTGAACCATTTGGTCATGTGGTGTATTTTCTTCTCCAGTAAGGGGAAAATAAAGATCATAGCCTCATAATTACAATAGTTTTCTTCTGAATCCTGAGGCAAACATATTATGTGGACCATGTTCTGTGCTGTGAACATCATGTAACTTGAATATTACATTGTAATTGTGTGTGTGAGACTATATTATCAGTGGATTCATAACTCAGTTCTCTCCTGGGAAAGCTGAACATGATCTTGCTAAGAAGATACACTTGTTCTGAGAACTTCTCCTCTCGCCGTTAGCTCACATTTAGCTAAAGTGAACTTATTGCAAGGGAAATTTACTCTAGCAAAGTTACGTTGGTTCACCATTCCTATTTTAAGGTCAAGAATTTTCTTTTTTTCCTAACATTATGCTTATTTTCAACATCCTTCAGCTGCATTATTTATTTCCAGTTTATCTAGATTTATTTAGACATGCTAGGTGTAAATTAATAATTGCAGTAGTAAAGGAATAAAAATCACCTTATGAATGTCTGAAAGGAAACAGACAGAAACCTAAGCTTATTGCCTACACAATGTACAGTAATTTAACATAATAAGTTCCTAATACTATAAATCAAATCTCTCACATTTCAGATTTTTCATTCTTAATATGTTGTTGCTCTTTAAAATGTTCTCAGGTGATAATAAAGAATTGCTTTTCCTTAGGAAAAGGTTTCCACATTCATACAGGGAGTGGCTTTTATGCTCTTATAAAAGCTTTAGGAAGAAAAGCACAAGCAGCTATTTTACACAGGATTTATATGTTTGTTTCTGCCTAACATGCTATGACATCATCTCCTTCAGTGAGCAGAAGGCCTTTAATGAACACACTCTTTTCCTCACTTCCCTCTCTCATACATTTTTTGTTGTTTGTTTTTTTTCTTTTTTTTTTTTTTTTCTTATTGCAGTAAATTAGATTTTACACAAACAATTCACTTCAACAGTTGGATGAATGCATGTGAATGGGTCGTGCCCCCACGTTTGTCTACCCCCACACAAGCTTCTAGGCTCTCCTGCGAGAGTCCGGTGTGGCTTCACAAGACGTGGTTTTAATTCTCCACACAATCAGTCCAATCAAGTTTAACACAGGAAATTTTACACAACCACCCCAGTTTCCCCTCACATGAAGACAGAGATTTCAACTTCTTAATGGTGCTGTACATCAACCTCCTACTGCAAAGGAACTAGTTCTGTTTGCAGCGGATGTACACAGAGGGTCAATCCCACACCTTTGTAGAATTATCAGGCAAAATTCTCAATGTCTCCAGAAACCAGCCCACACAGTTTCTTCTCTGTTCCTCCTCACTCAAGATGGCTATCCTCTCAGTTTTCTAACTCAAGGTTGGCCTGGTCTTGCTTCTCGAGCTCACAGGACTTACTGACTAATTTACTGGGCTCGGTCTTGTAACTCACAAGATTTACTGGTCTGGTCTTGCTACGTCTAGCTCACAGCACTTACGACTTGGTCTTGTTACTCACGATTTTTAACTTAAACTTTAACCTAAACTTAACTTAAACTCACAGGATTTTATTTATGACGTCAACCTGATCTCGTCTTAAGTTATTCTCTTATCCCTTGAGTTATTCTTTCGATGAGGAGGTGAGGAGGAGAATCCCTGTCACAATGAGAATAATGAAGACAATTGACCACAAAACAGAAAAATATTGTGATTATTAATTAAGATATTGATTATTAATTTGTGATAAATTTCTAGTAATGTTTGACTCCAGTTTGAGTCTGAAAATTAATGTAAATTTAGAATAACACTTCTCACCATTGTCTTTTCACACTGGTTCAGAAGGAGTCCTGGCGTAGTCGACCACGGGTGGGAGAAAGACGTCCTGTCCTCTGAAATTCTCTAATTGAGGTTCTTAGGATGAATCTGTGGATTCAGGTGGCCAACCCGTCTATCCCCAACCTGGGCGGACTGACGCAGGATCCCGAGACGAGCCCCCAAAAACTGTGGTGGAAAATACTCTGGTCTTGAGAAGTTGTAATACATCTAAGAGTCAACTGTCTTCTTACAATGAACATTTTATTATAAACTAATACAAGCACACGCTGGAGCTTGGAGAGAGAACTCTCTCTGCAGATGCTGAAGTAACACCCGATTATAAACCATGCTTAACTCCTCCTAGTTGCTGAGCACACCATATGAAACAATCATTATCTCTTATTTAAGACTAAACTGAACTCACTAAGCATCAATCACTCACTATATTACTTTATTACCTTTAACCTCTAACCTTTAGACAACTGGTCAACCAAGCAGTTGACAAAAACAGATGCCCTGCATGAAACTCTTCCTGTCTCAGACTTTGTCTGCACATTCCAGACAAGGATCATATAACTTAAAGAAAGCTTTGTGCATAGACACAAAACACAGCAGGATCACAGCAAATCAATGCATATATGTCTAATACTTAATACAAACCAAACTCATAACAATTTTCCCCCAACAGGATCCGATGGAGCTGATGTTTATATCTGTTGGTTGGGGTCCCTAGTACCTTCCAAAGATGACTCCTCTGTCCTGCTGCACCCCCGCATTCTTTAGATCTCCCCCCCTACTCATAAAAATCACAATTTCTAAGCCTCTACGGAAGTTTACTCAAACAGCATGCCACGTGAAGGCGAGTGTCTGGGATATGTTGTCGAGGCTTTTGCTCCCTTTCCATAGACACCTCATATTCATGTTTCGGTCAAATGGTTCAAAGGTTACACGCCCCCAAAAGTGGGCGTTTTCACTTGATAGGGTGTAACTCTGGGACTGTTTGTCATACACCAATGTCCATGTGACCGCTGCGATCGGGTTATCGAGCCTAACAGGATTGGTGTGTTTTTTACTAGAAAAAGTATCATTTTCACAATTCCAAATGCCTATCTAAAAAGGTTAGGGATGACGCCCTGACCTTGAATAAATAGGAAAATGGAATGTGGATGTGGGGCAATACCACCTGATAGGAAGGAGTCAGAGGGATGAATTTTGGTGTATTGGTAGAGGACTTACTGTGCACCAACATATCTCAAGCACACAGGCCTGGCTCAAAGAGTGTGCGAGCTGGAGTGTGATTTCTCAGGAGGAAACTTGGGGGGCGTGTGGCCCATGACTGCGCTCACAGTGACATGGTGTATATGTGGTGTGATTTTGGGGGGCGAGCAGACAACTTTTGCCAAAACTTTGAGCTATGCTCAGTGGCCCTAAATATGTTGTAAGGGGCCTTGCCACGATGGCATAGATGCTTCCGGTGTGCTCTTGCGACCCTCCTTTAAGGAGATATGCCCCCTCAAAATTTGGACAATTTTAGGCTTTGGCACCACCTAGCGTCTGAATGGTACACTGCAGAGGCCCCATTCTTACATCTTTGGATTCAGGGTCCCCAGACCTTTCCAACGAGCCCTCACTTGTCCCGATCGGCCTTGAAACAAAGACATGTCATCCCCAGAACTGCGATTTATGTAGGCAGTGGACGCCATTAGATCTTTACTGCATTTTTTGGGCAAAATGAGTCATTGGTCAGAAAGAAGGAGGGATCCGATGGAGCTGATGTTTATATCTGTTGGTTGGGGTCCCTAGTACCTTCCAAAGATGACTCCTCTGTCCTGCTGCACCCCCGCATTCTTGAGATCCCCCACCATCCTAAAAATCACAATTTCTAAGCCTCTACGGAAGTTTACTCAAACAGCATGCCACGTGAAGGCGAGTGTCTGGGATATGTTGTCGAGGCTTTTGCTCCCTTTCCATAGACACCTCATATTCATGTTTCGGTCAAATGGTTCAAAGGTTACACGCCCCCAAAAGTGGGCGTTTTCACTTGATAGGGTGTAATTCTGGGACTTTTTATCATACACCAATGTCCATGTGACCGCTGCGATCGGGTTATCGAGCCTAACAGGATTGGTGTGTTTTTTTACTAGAAAAAGTATCATTTTCACAATTCCAAATGCCTATCTAAAAAGGTTAGGGATGACGCCCTGATCTTGAATAAATAGGAAAATGGAATGTGGATGTGGGGCAATACCACCTGACAGGAAGGAGTCAGAGGGATGAATTTTGGTGTATTGGTAGAGGACTTACTGTGCACCAACATATCTCAAGCACACAGGCCTGGCTCAAAGAGTGTGAGAGCTGGAGTGTGATTTCTCAGGAGGAAACTTGGGGGGCGTGTGGCCCATGACTGCGCTCACAGTGACATGGTGTATATGTGGTGTGATTTTGGGGGGCGAGCAGACAACTTTTGCCAAAACTTTGAGCTATGCTCAGTGGCCCTAAATATGTTGTAGGGGGCCTTGCCACGATCGCATAGATGCTTCCGGTGTGCTCTTGCGACCCTCCTTTAAGGAGATATGCCCCCTCAAAATTTGGACAATTTTAGGCTTTGGCACCACCTAACGTCTGAATGGTACACTGCAGAGGCCCCATTCTTACATCTTTGGATTCAGGGTCCCCAGACCTTTCCAACGAGCCCTCACTTGTCCCGATCGGCCTTGAAACAAAGACATGTCATCCCCAGAACTGCGATTTATGTAGGCAGTGGACGCCATTAGATCTTTACTGCATTTTTTGGGCAAAATGAGTCATTGGTCAGAAAGAAGGAGGGATCCGATGGAGCTGATGTTTATATCTGTTGGTTGGGGTCCCTAGTACCTTCCAAAGATGACTCCTCTGTCCTGCTGCACCCCCGCATTCTTGAGATCTCCCCCCCTACTCATAAAAATCACAATTTCTAAGCCTCTACGGAAGTTTACTCAAACAGCATGCCACGTGAAGGCGAGTGTCTGGGATATGTTGTCGAGGCTTTTGCTCCCTTTCCATAGACACCTCATATTCATGTTTCGGTCAAATGGTTCAAAGGTTACACGCCCCCAAAAGTGGGCGTTTTCACTTGATAGGGTGTAACTCTGGGACTGTTTGTCATACACCAATGTCCATGTGACCGCTGCGATCGGGTTATCGAGCCTAACAGGATTGGTGTGTTTTTTTACTAGAAAAAGTATCATTTTCACAATTCCAAATGCCTATCTAAAAAGGTTAGGGATGACGCCCTGATCTTGAATAAATAGGAAAATGGAATGTGGATGTGGGGCAATACCACCTGACAGGAAGGAGTCAGAGGGATGAATTTTGGTGTATTGGTAGAGGACTTACTGTGCACCAACATATCTCAAGCACACAGGCCTGGCTCAAAGAGTGTGCGAGCTGGAGTGTGATTTCTCAGGAGGAAACTTGGGGGGCGTGTGGCCCATGACTGCGCTCATAGTGACATGGTGTATATGTGGTGTGATTTTGGGGGGCGAGCAGACAACTTTTGCCAAAACTTTGAGCTATGCTCAGTGGCCCTAAATATGTTGTAGGGGGCCTTGCCACGATGGCATAGATGCTTCCGGTGTGCTCTTGCGACCCTCCTTTAAGGAGATATGCCCCCTCAAAATTTGGACAATTTTAGGCTTTGGCACCACCTAGCGTCTGAATGGTACACTGCAGAGGCCCCATTCTTACATCTTTGGATTCAGGGTCCCCAGACCTTTCCAACGAGCCCTCACTTGTCCCGATCGGCCTTGAAACAAAGACATGTCATCCCCAGAACTGCGATTTATGTAGGCAGTGGACGCCATTAGATCTTTACTGCATTTTTTGGGCAAAATGAGTCATTGGTCAGAAAGAAGGAGGGATCCGATGGAGCTGATGTTTATATCTGTTGGTTGGGGTCCCTAGTACCTTCCAAAGATGACTCCTCTGTCCTGCTGCACCCCCGCATTCTTGAGATCCCCCACCATCCTAAAAATCACAATTTCTAAGCCTCTACGGAAGTTTACTCAAACAGCATGCCACGTGAAGGCGAGTGTCTGGGATATGTTGTCGAGGCTTTTGCTCCCTTTCCATAGACACCTCATATTCATGTTTCGGTCAAATGGTTCAAAGGTTACACGCCCCCAAAAGTGGGCGTTTTCACTTGATAGGGTGTAACTCTGGGACTGTTTGTCATACACCAATGTCCATGTGACCGCTGCGATCGGGTTATCGAGCCTAACAGGATTGGTGTGTTTTTTTACTAGAAAAAGTATCATTTTCACAATTCCAAATGCCTATCTAAAAAGGTTAGGGATGACGCCCTGATCTTGAATAAATAGGAAAATGGAATGTGGATGTGGGGCAATACCACCTGACAGGAAGGAGTCAGAGGGATGAATTTTGGTGTATTGGTAGAGGACTTACTGTGCACCAACATATCTCAAGCACACAGGCCTGGCTCAAAGAGTGTGCGAGCTGGAGTGTGATTTCTCAGGAGGAAACTTGGGGGGCGTGTGGCCCATGACTGCGCTCACAGTGACATGGTGTATATGTGGTGTGATTTTGGGGGGCGAGCAGACAACTTTTGCCAAAACTTTGAGCTATGCTCAGTGGCCCTAAATATGTTGTAGGGGGCCTTGCCACGATGGCATAGATGCTTCCGGTGTGCTCTTGCGACCCTCCTTTAAGGAGATATGCCCCCTCAAAATTTGGACAATTTTAGGCTTTGGCACCACCTAGCGTCTGAATGGTACACTGCAGAGGCCCCATTCTTACATCTTTGGATTCAGGGTCCCCAGACCTTTCCAACGAGCCCTCACTTGTCCCGATCGGCCTTGAAACAAAGACATGTCATCCCCAGAACTGCGATTTATGTAGGCAGTGGACGCCATTAGATCTTTACTGCATTTTTTGGGCAAAATGAGTCATTGGTCAGAAAGAAGGAGGGATCCGATGGAGCTGATGTTTATATCTGTTGGTTGGGGTCCCTAGTACCTTCCAAAGATGACTCCTCTGTCCTGCTGCACCCCCGCATTCTTGAGATCCCCCACCATCCTAAAAATCACAATTTCTAAGCCTCTACGGAAGTTTACTCAAACAGCATGCCACGTGAAGGCGAGTGTCTGGGATATGTTGTCGAGGCTTTTGCTCCCTTTCCATAGACACCTCATATTCATGTTTCGGTCAAATGGTTCAAAGGTTACACGCCCCCAAAAGTGGGCGTTTTCACTTGATAGGGTGTAACTCTGGGACTGTTTGTCATACACCAATGTCCATGTGACCGCTGCGATCGGGTTATCGAGCCTAACAGGATCGGTGTGTTTTTTACTAGAAAAAGTATCATTTTCACAATTCCAAATGCCTATCTAAAAAGGTTAGGGATGACGCCCTGACCTTGAATAAATAGGAAAATGGAATGTGGATGTGGGGCAATACCACCTGACAGGAAGGAGTCAGAGGGATGAATTTTGGTGTATTGGTAGAGGACTTACTGTGCACCAACATATCTCAAGCACACAGGCCTGGCTCAAAGAGTGTGCGAGCTGGAGTGTGATTTCTCAGGAGGAAACTTGGGGGGCGTGTGGCCCATGACTGCGCTCACAGTGACATGGTGTATATGTGGTGTGATTTTGGGGGGCGAGCAGACAACTTTTGCCAAAACTTTGAGCTATGCTCAGTGGCCCTTAATATGTTGTAGGGGGCCTTGCCACGATGGCATAGATGCTTCCGGTGTGCTCTTGCGACCCTCCTTTAAGGAGATATGCCCCCTCAAAATTTGGACAATTTTAGGCTTTGGCACCACCTAACGTCTGAATGGTACACTGCAGAGGCCCCATTCTTACATCTTTGGATTCAGGGTCCCCAGACCTTTCCAACGAGCCCTCACTTGTCCCGATCGGCCTTGAAACAAAGACATGTCATCCCCAGAACTGCGATTTATGTAGGCAGTGGACGCCATTAGATCTTTACTGCATTTTTTGGGCAAAATGAGTCATTGGTCAGAAAGAAGGAGGGATCCGATGGAGCTGATGTTTATATCTGTTGGTTGGGGTCCCTAGTACCTTCCAAAGATGACTCCTCTGTCCTGCAGCACCCCCGCATTCTTGAGATCCCCCACCATCCTAAAAATCACAATTTCTAAGCCTCTACGGAAGTTTACTCAAACAGCATGCCACGTGAAGGCGAGTGTCTGGGATATGTTGTCGAGGCTTTTGCTCCCTTTCCATAGACACCTCATATTCATGTTTCGGTCAAATGGTTCAAAGGTTACACGCCCCCAAAAGTGGGCGTTTTCACTTGATAGGGTGTAACTCTGGGACTGTTTGTCATACACCAATGTCCATGTGACCGCTGCGATCGGGTTATCGAGCCTAACAGGATCGGTGTGTTTTTTACTAGAAAAAGTATCATTTTCACAATTCCAAATGCCTATCTAAAAAGGTTAGGGATGACGCCCTGACCTTGAATAAATAGGAAAATGGAATGTGGATGTGGGGCAATACCACCTGACAGGAAGGAGTCAGAGGGATGAATTTTGGTGTATTGGTAGAGGACTTACTGTGCACCAACATATCTCAAGCACACAGGCCTGGCTCAAAGAGTGTGCGAGCTGGAGTGTGATTTCTCAGGAGGAAACTTGGGGGGCGTGTGGCCCATGACTGCGCTCACAGTGACATGGTGTATATGTGGTGTGATTTTGGGGGGCGAGCAGACAACTTTTGCCAAAACTTTGAGCTATGCTCAGTGGCCCTTAATATGTTGTAGGGGGCCTTGCCACGATGGCATAGATGCTTCCGGTGTGCTCTTGCGACCCTCCTTTAAGGAGATATGCCCCCTCAAAATTTGGACAATTTTAGGCTTTGGCACCACCTAGCGTCTGAATGGTACACTGCAGAGGCCCCATTCTTACATCTTTGGATTCAGGGTCCCCAGACCTTTCCAACGAGCCCTCACTTGTCCCGATCGGCCTTGAAACAAAGACATGTCATCCCCAGAACTGCGATTTATGTAGGCAGTGGACGCCATTAGATCTTTACTGCATTTTTTGGGCAAAATGAGTCATTGGTCAGAAAGAAGGAGGGATCCGATGGAGCTGATGTTTATATCTGTTGGTTGGGGTCCCTAGTACCTTCCAAAGATGACTCCTCTGTCCTGCTGCACCCCCGCATTCTTGAGATCCCCCACCATCCTAAAAATCACAATTTCTAAGCCTCTACGGAAGTTTACTCAAACAGCATGCCACGTGAAGGCGAGTGTCTGGGATATGTTGTCGAGGCTTTTGCTCCCTTTCCATAGACACCTCATATTCATGTTTCGGTCAAATGGTTCAAAGGTTACACGCCCCCAAAAGTGGGCGTTTTCACTTGATAGGGTGTAACTCTGGGACTGTTTGTCATACACCAATGTCCATGTGACCGCTGCGATCGGGTTATGGAGCCTAACAGGATTGGTGTGTTTTTTACTAGAAAAAGTATCATTTTCACAATTCCAAATGCCTATCTAAAAAGGTTAGGGATGACGCCCTGACCTTGAATAAATAGGAAAATGGAATGTGGATGTGGGGCAATACCACCTGACAGGAAGGAGTCAGAGGGATGAATTTTGGTGTATTGGTAGAGGACTTACTGTGCACCAACATATCTCAAGCACACAGGCCTGGCTCAAAGAGTGTGAGAGCTGGAGTGTGATTTCTCAGGAGGAAACTTGGGGGGCGTGTGGCCCATGACTGCGCTCACAGTGACATGGTGTATATGTGGTGTGATTTTGGGGGGCGAGCAGACAACTTTTGCCAAAACTTTGAGCTATGCTCAGTGGCCCTAAATATATTGTAGGGGGCCTTGCCACGATGGCATAGATGCTTCCGGTGTGCTCTTGCGACCCTCCTTTAAGGAGATATGCCCCCTCAAAATTTGGACAATTTTAGGCTTTGGCACCACCTAGCGTCTGAATGGTACACTGCAGAGGCCCCATTCTTACATCTTTGGATTCAGGGTCCCCAGACCTTTCCAACGAGCCCTCACTTGTCCCGATCGGCCTTGAAACAAAGACATGTCATCCCCAGAACTGCGATTTATGTAGGCAGTGGACGCCATTAGATCTTTACTGCATTTTTTGGGCAAAATGAGTCATTGGTCAGAAAGAAGGAGGGATCCGATGGAGCTGATGTTTATATCTGTTGGTTGGGGTCCCTAGTACCTTCCAAAGATGACTCCTCTGTCCTGCTGCACCCCCGCATTCTTGAGATCCCCCACCATCCTAAAAATCACAATTTCTAAGCCTCTACGGAAGTTTACTCAAACAGCATGCCACGTGAAGGCGAGTGTCTGGGATATGTTGTCGAGGCTTTTGCTCCCTTTCCATAGACACCTCATATTCATGTTTCGGTCAAATGGTTCAAAGGTTACACGCCCCCAAAAGTGGGCGTTTTCACTTGATAGGGTGTAACTCTGGGACTGTTTGTCATACACCAATGTCCATGTGACCGCTGCGATCGGGTTATGGAGCCTAACAGGATTGGTGTGTTTTTTACTAGAAAAAGTAGCATTTTTACAATTCCAAATGCCTATCTAAAAAGGTTAGGGATGACGCCCTGATCTTGAATAAATAGGAAAATGGAATGTGGATGTGGGGCAATACCACCTGACAGGAAGGAGTCAGAGGGATGAATTTTGGTGTATTGGTAGAGGACTTACTGTGCACCAACATATCTCAAGCACACAGGCCTGGCTCAAAGAGTGTGCGAGCTGGAGTGTGATTTCTCAGGAGGAAACTTGGGGGGCGTGTGGCCCATGACTGCGCTCACAGTGACATGGTGTATATGTGGTGTGATTTTGGGGGGCGAGCAGACAACTTTTGCCAAAACTTTGAGCTATGCTCAGTGGCCCTAAATATGTTGTAGGGGGCCTTGCCACGATGGCATAGATGCTTCCGGTGTGCTCTTGCGACCCTCCTTTAAGGAGATATGCCCCCTCAAAATTTGGACAATTTTAGGCTTTGGCACCACCTAGCGTCTGAATGGTACACTGCAGAGGCCCCATTCTTACATCTTTGGATTCAGGGTCCCCAGACCTTTCCAACGAGCCCTCACTTGTCCCGATCGGCCTTGAAACAAAGACATGTCATCCCCAGAACTGCGATTTATGTAGGCAGTGGACGCCATTAGATCTTTACTGCATTTTTTGGGCAAAATGAGTCATTGGTCAGAAAGAAGGAGGGATCCGATGGAGCTGATGTTTATATCTGTTGGTTGGGGTCCCTAGTACCTTCCAAAGATGACTCCTCTGTCCTGCTGCACCCCCGCATTCTTGAGATCCCCCACCATCCTAAAAATCACAATTTCTAAGCCTCTACGGAAGTTTACTCAAACAGCATGCCACGTGAAGGCGAGTGTCTGGGATATGTTGTCGAGGCTTTTGCTCCCTTTCCATGGACACCTCATATTCATGTTTCGGTCAAATGGTTCAAAGGTTACACGCCCCCAAAAGTGGGCGTTTTCACTTGATAGGGTGTAACTCTGGGACTGTTTGTCATACACCAATGTCCATGTGACCGCTGCGATCGGGTTATCGAGCCTAACAGGATTGGTGTGTTTTTTACTAGAAAAAGTAGCATTTTCACAATTCCAAATGCCTATCTAAAAAGGTTAGGGATGACGCCCTGACCTTGAATAAATAGGAAAATGGAATGTGGATGTGGGGCAATACCACCTGACAGGAAGGAGTCAGAGGGATGAATTTTGGTGTATTGGTAGAGGACTTACTGTGCACCAACATATCTCAAGCACACAGGCCTGGCTCAAAGAGTGTGCGAGCTGGAGTGTGATTTCTCAGGAGGAAACTTGGGGGGGCGTGTGGCCCATGACTGCGCTCACAGTGACATGGTGTATATGTGGTGTGATTTTGGGGGGCGAGCAGACAACTTTTGCCAAAACTTTGAGCTATGCTCAGTGGCCCTTAATATGTTGTAGGGGGCCTTGCCACGATGGCATAGATGCTTCCGGTGTGCTCTTGCGACCCTCCTTTAAGGAGATATGCCCCCTCAAAATTTGGACAATTTTAGGCTTTGGCACCACCTAGCGTCTGAATGGTACACTGCAGAGGCCCCATTCTTACATCTTTGGATTCAGGGTCCCCAGACCTTTCCAACGAGCCCTCACTTGTCCCGATCGGCCTTGAAACAAAGACATGTCATCCCCAGAACTGCGATTTATGTAGGCAGTGGACGCCATTAGATCTTTACTGCATTTTTTGGGCAAAATGAGTCATTGGTCAGAAAGAAGGAGGGATCCGATGGAGCTGATGTTTATATCTGTTGGTTGGGGTCCCTAGTACCTTCCAAAGATGACTCCTCTGTCCTGCTGCACCCCCGCATTCTTGAGATCCCCCACCATCCTAAAAATCACAATTTCTAAGCCTCTACGGAAGTTTACTCAAACAGCATGCCACGTGAAGGCGAGTGTCTGGGATATGTTGTCGAGGCTTTTGCTCCCTTTCCATGGACACCTCATATTCATGTTTCGGTCAAATGGTTCAAAGGTTACACGCCCCCAAAAGTGGGCGTTTTCACTTGATAGGGTGTAACTCTGGGACTGTTTGTCATACACCAATGTCCATGTGACCGCTGCGATCGGGTTATCGAGCCTAACAGGATTGGTGTGTTTTTTACTAGAAAAAGTAGCATTTTCACAATTCCAAATGCCTATCTAAAAAGGTTAGGGATGACGCCCTGACCTTGAATAAATAGGGAAATGGAATGTGGATGTGGGGCAATACCACCTGACAGGAAGGAGTCAGAGGGA
Source organism: Telmatherina bonti (assembly GCF_933228915.1). Lineage (NCBI taxonomy): Eukaryota > Metazoa > Chordata > Actinopteri > Atheriniformes > Telmatherinidae > Telmatherina > Telmatherina bonti. The sequence continues at coordinate 386,256 of NC_136620.1, forward strand.
TGAATTTTGGTGTATTGGTAGAGGACTTACTGTGCACCAACATATCTCAAGCACACAGGCCTGGCTCAAAGAGTGTGCGAGCTGGAGTGTGATTTCTCAGGAGGAAACTTGGGGGGCGTGTGGCCCATGACTGCGCTCACAGTGACATGGTGTATATGTGGTGTGATTTTGGGGGGCGAGCAGACAACTTTTGCCAAAACTTTGAGCTATGCTCAGTGGCCCTAAATATGTTGTAGGGGGCCTTGCCACGATGGCATAGATGCTTCCGGTGTGCTCTTGCGACCCTCCTTTAAGGAGATATGCCCCCTCAAAATTTGGACAATTTTAGGCTTTGGCACCACCTAGCGTCTGAATGGTACACTGCAGAGGCCCCATTCTTACATCTTTGGATTCAGGGTCCCCAGACCTTTCCAACGAGCCCTCACTTGTCCCGATCGGCCTTGAAACAAAGACATGTCATCCCCAGAACTGCGATTTATGTAGGCAGTGGACGCCATTAGATCTTTACTGCATTTTTTGGGCAAAATGAGTCATTGGTCAGAAAGAAGGAGGGATCCGATGGAGCTGATGTTTATATCTGTTGGTTGGGGTCCCTAGTACCTTCCAAAGATGACTCCTCTGTCCTGCTGCACCCCCGCATTCTTGAGATCCCCCACCATCCTAAAAATCACAATTTCTAAGCCTCTACGGAAGTTTACTCAAACAGCATGCCACGTGAAGGCGAGTGTCTGGGATATGTTGTCGAGGCTTTTGCTCCCTTTCCATAGACACCTCATATTCATGTTTCGGTCAAATGGTTCAAAGGTTACACGCCCCCAAAAGTGGGCGTTTTCACTTGATAGGGTGTAACTCTGGGACTGTTTGTCATACACCAATGTCCATGTGACCGCTGCGATCGGGTTATCGAGCCTAACAGGATTGGTGTGTTTTTTACTAGAAAAAGTATCATTTTCACAATTCCAAATGCCTATCTAAAAAGGTTAGGGATGACGCCCTGACCTTGAATAAATAGGAAAATGGAATGTGGATGTGGGGCAATACCACCTGACAGGAAGGAGTCAGAGGGATGAATTTTGGTGTATTGGTAGAGGACTTACTGTGCACCAACATATCTCAAGCACACAGGCCTGGCTCAAAGAGTGTGCGAGCTGGAGTGTGATTTCTCAGGAGGAAACTTGGGGGGCGTGTGGCCCATGACTGCGCTCACAGTGACATGGTGTATATGTGGTGTGATTTTGGGGGGCGAGCAGACAACTTTTGCCAAAACTTTGAGCTATGCTCAGTGGCCCTAAATATGTTGTAGGGGGCCTTGCCACGATGGCATAGATGCTTCCGGTGTGCTCTTGCGACCCTCCTTTAAGGAGATATGCCCCCTCAAAATTTGGACAATTTTAGGCTTTGGCACCACCTAGCGTCTGAATGGTACACTGCAGAGGCCCCATTCTTACATCTTTGGATTCAGGGTCCCCAGACCTTTCCAACGAGCCCTCACTTGTCCCGATCGGCCTTGAAACAAAGACATGTCATCCCCAGAACTGCGATTTATGTAGGCAGTGGACGCCATTAGATCTTTACTGCATTTTTTGGGCAAAATGAGTCATTGGTCAGAAAGAAGGAGGGATCCGATGGAGCTGATGTTTATATCTGTTGGTTGGGGTCCCTAGTACCTTCCAAAGATGACTCCTCTGTCCTGCTGCACCCCCGCATTCTTGAGATCCCCCACCATCCTAAAAATCACAATTTCTAAGCCTCTACGGAAGTTTACTCAAACAGCATGCCACGTGAAGGCGAGTGTCTGGGATATGTTGTCGAGGCTTTTGCTCCCTTTCTATGGACACCTCATATTCATGTTTCGGTCAAATGGTTCAAAGGTTACACGCCCCCAAAAGTGGGCGTTTTCACTTGATAGGGTGTAACTCTGGGACTGTTTGTCATACACCAATGTCCATGTGACCGCTGCGATCGGGTTATCGAGCCTAACAGGATTGGTGTGTTTTTTACTAGAAAAAGTATCATTTTCACAATTCCAAATGCCTATCTAAAAAGGTTAGGGATGACGCCCTGACCTTGAATAAATAGGAAAATGGAATGTGGATGTGGGGCAATACCACCTGACAGGAAGGAGTCAGAGGGATGAATTTTGGTGTATTGGTAGAGGACTTACTGTGCACCAACATATCTCAAGCACACAGGCCTGGCTCAAAGAGTGTGCGAGCTGGAGTGTGATTTCTCAGGAGGAAACTTGGGGGGCGTGTGGCCCATGACTGCGCTCACAGTGACATGGTGTATATGTGGTGTGATTTTGGGGGGCGAGCAGACAACTTTTGCCAAAACTTTGAGCTATGCTCAGTGGCCCTAAATATGTTGTAGGGGGCCTTGCCACGATGGCATAGATGCTTCTGGTGTGCTCTTGCGACCCTCCTTTAAGGAGATATGCCCCCTCAAAATTTGGACAATTTTAGGCTTTGGCACCACCTAGCGTCTGAATGGTACACTGCAGAGGCCCCATTCTTACATCTTTGGATTCAGGGTCCCCAGACCTTTCCAACGAGCCCTCACTTGTCCCGATCGGCCTTGAAACAAAGACATGTCATCCCCAGAACTGCGATTTATGTAGGCAGTGGACGCCATTAGATCTTTACTGCATTTTTTGGGCAAAATGAGTCATTGGTCAGAAAGAAGGAGGGATCCGATGGAGCTGATGTTTATATCTGTTGGTTGGGGTCCCTAGTACCTTCCAAAGATGGCTCCTCTGTCCTGCTGCACCCCCGCATTCTTGAGATCCCCCACCATCCTAAAAATCACAATTTCTAAGCCTCTACGGAAGTTTACTCAAACAGCATGCCACGTGAAGGCGAGTGTCTGGGATATGTTGTCGAGGCTTTTGCTCCCTTTCCATGGACACCTCATATTCATGTTTCGGTCAAATGGTTCAAAGGTTACACGCCCCCAAAAGTGGGCGTTTTCACTTGATAGGGTGTAACTCTGGGACTGTTTGTCATACACCAATGTCCATGTGACCGCTGCGATCGGGTTATCGAGCCTAACAGGATTGGTGTGTTTTTTACTAGAAAAAGTATCATTTTCACAATTCCAAATGCCTATCTAAAAAGGTTAGGGATGACGCCCTGACCTTGAATAAATAGGAAAATGGAATGTGGATGTGGGGCAATACCACCTGACAGGAAGGAGTCAGAGGGATGAATTTTGGTGTATTGGTAGAGGACTTACTGTGCACCAACATATCTCAAGCACACAGGCCTGGCTCAAAGAGTGTGCGAGCTGGAGTGTGATTTCTCAGGAGGAAACTTGGGGGGCGTGTGGCCCATGACTGCGCTCACAGTGACATGGTGTATATGTGGTGTGATTTTGGGGGGCGAGCAGACAACTTTTGCCAAAACTTTGAGCTATGCTCAGTGGCCCTAAATATGTTGTAGGGGGCCTTGCCACGATGGCATAGATGCTTCCGGTGTGCTCTTGCGACCCTCCTTTAAGGAGATATGCCCCCTCAAAATTTGGACAATTTTAGGCTTTGGCACCACCTAGCGTCTGAATGGTACACTGCAGAGGCCCCATTCTTACATCTTTGGATTCAGGGTCCCCAGACCTTTCCAACGAGCCCTCACTTGTCCCGATCGGCCTTGAAACAAAGACATGTCATCCCCAGAACTGCGATTTATGTAGGCAGTGGACGCCATTAGATCTTTACTGCATTTTTTGGGCAAAATGAGTCATTGGTCAGAAAGAAGGAGGGATCCGATGGAGCTGATGTTTATATCTGTTGGTTGGGGTCCCTAGTACCTTCCAAAGATGGCTCCTCTGTCCTGCTGCACCCCCGCATTCTTGAGATCCCCCACCATCCTAAAAATCACAATTTCTAAGCCTCTACGGAAGTTTACTCAAACAGCATGCCACGTGAAGGCGAGTGTCTGGGATATGTTGTCGAGGCTTTTGCTCCCTTTCCATGGACACCTCATATTCATGTTTCGGTCAAATGGTTCAAAGGTTACACGCCCCCAAAAGTGGGCGTTTTCACTTGATAGGGTGTAACTCTGGGACTGTTTGTCATACACCAATGTCCATGTGACCGCTGCGATCGGGTTATCGAGCCTAACAGGATTGGTGTGTTTTTTACTAGAAAAAGTATCATTTTCACAATTCCAAATGCCTATCTAAAAAGGTTAGGGATGACGCCCTGACCTTGAATAAATAGGAAAATGGAATGTGGATGTGGGGCAATACCACCTGACAGGAAGGAGTCAGAGGGATGAATTTTGGTGTATTGGTAGAGGACTTACTGTGCACCAACATATCTCAAGCACACAGGCCTGGCTCAAAGAGTGTGCGAGCTGGAGTGTGATTTCTCAGGAGGAAACTTGGGGGGCGTGTGGCCCATGACTGCGCTCACAGTGACATGGTGTATATGTGGTGTGATTTTGGGGGGCGAGCAGACAACTTTTGCCAAAACTTTGAGCTATGCTCAGTGGCCCTAAATATGTTGTAGGGGGCCTTGCCACGATGGCATAGATGCTTCCGGTGTGCTCTTGCGACCCTCCTTTAAGGAGATATGCCCCCTCAAAATTTGGACAATTTTAGGCTTTGGCACCACCTAGCGTCTGAATGGTACACTGCAGAGGCCCCATTCTTACATCTTTGGATTCAGGGTCCCCAGACCTTTCCAACGAGCCCTCACTTGTCCCGATCGGCCTTGAAACAAAGACATGTCATCCCCAGAACTGCGATTTATGTAGGCAGTGGACGCCATTAGATCTTTACTGCATTTTTTGGGCAAAATGAGTCATTGGTCAGAAAGAAGGAGGGATCCGATGGAGCTGATGTTTATATCTGTTGGTTGGGGTCCCTAGTACCTTCCAAAGATGGCTCCTCTGTCCTGCTGCACCCCCGCATTCTTGAGATCCCCCACCATCCTAAAAATCACAATTTCTAAGCCTCTACGGAAGTTTACTCAAACAGCATGCCACGTGAAGGCGAGTGTCTGGGATATGTTGTCGAGGCTTTTGCTCCCTTTCCATAGACACCTCATATTCATGTTTCGGTCAAATGGTTCAAAGGTTACACGCCCCCAAAAGTGGGCGTTTTCACTTGATAGGGTGTAACTCTGGGACTGTTTGTCATACACCAATGTCCATGTGACCGCTGCGATCGGGTTATCGAGCCTAACAGGATTGGTGTGTTTTTTTACTAGAAAAAGTATCATTTTCACAATTCCAAATGCCTATCTAAAAAGGTTAGGGATGACGCCCTGATCTTGAATAAATAGGAAAATGGAATGTGGATGTGGGGCAATACCACCTGACAGGAAGGAGTCAGAGGGATGAATTTTGGTGTATTGGTAGAGGACTTACTGTGCACCAACATATCTCAAGCACACAGGCCTGGCTCAAAGAGTGTGCGAGCTGGAGTGTGATTTCTCAGGAGGAAACTTGGGGGGCGTGTGGCCCATGACTGCGCTCATAGTGACATGGTGTATATGTGGTGTGATTTTGGGGGGCGAGCAGACAACTTTTGCCAAAACTTTGAGCTATGCTCAGTGGCCCTAAATATGTTGTAGGGGGCCTTGCCACGATGGCATAGATGCTTCCGGTGTGCTCTTGCGACCCTCCTTTAAGGAGATATGCCCCCTCAAAATTTGGACAATTTTAGGCTTTGGCACCACCTAGCGTCTGAATGGTACACTGCAGAGGCCCCATTCTTACATCTTTGGATTCAGGGTCCCCAGACCTTTCCAACGAGCCCTCACTTGTCCCGATCGGCCTTGAAACAAAGACATGTCATCCCCAGAACTGCGATTTATGTAGGCAGTGGACGCCATTAGATCTTTACTGCATTTTTTGGGCAAAATGAGTCATTGGTCAGAAAGAAGGAGGGATCCGATGGAGCTGATGTTTATATCTGTTGGTTGGGGTCCCTAGTACCTTCCAAAGATGACTCCTCTGTCCTGCTGCACCCCCGCATTCTTGAGATCCCCCACCATCCTAAAAATCACAATTTCTAAGCCTCTACGGAAGTTTACTCAAACAGCATGCCACGTGAAGGCGAGTGTCTGGGATATGTTGTCGAGGCTTTTGCTCCCTTTCCATAGACACCTCATATTCATGTTTCGGTCAAATGGTTCAAAGGTTACACGCCCCCAAAAGTGGGCGTTTTCACTTGATAGGGTGTAACTCTGGGACTGTTTGTCATACACCAATGTCCATGTGACCGCTGCGATCGGGTTATCGAGCCTAACAGGATTGGTGTGTTTTTTTACTAGAAAAAGTATCATTTTCACAATTCCAAATGCCTATCTAAAAAGGTTAGGGATGACGCCCTGATCTTGAATAAATAGGAAAATGGAATGTGGATGTGGGGCAATACCACCTGACAGGAAGGAGTCAGAGGGATGAATTTTGGTGTATTGGTAGAGGACTTACTGTGCACCAACATATCTCAAGCACACAGGCCTGGCTCAAAGAGTGTGCGAGCTGGAGTGTGATTTCTCAGGAGGAAACTTGGGGGGCGTGTGGCCCATGACTGCGCTCACAGTGACATGGTGTATATGTGGTGTGATTTTGGGGGGCGAGCAGACAACTTTTGCCAAAACTTTGAGCTATGCTCAGTGGCCCTAAATATGTTGTAGGGGGCCTTGCCACGATGGCATAGATGCTTCCGGTGTGCTCTTGCGACCCTCCTTTAAGGAGATATGCCCCCTCAAAATTTGGACAATTTTAGGCTTTGGCACCACCTAGCGTCTGAATGGTACACTGCAGAGGCCCCATTCTTACATCTTTGGATTCAGGGTCCCCAGACCTTTCCAACGAGCCCTCACTTGTCCCGATCGGCCTTGAAACAAAGACATGTCATCCCCAGAACTGCGATTTATGTAGGCAGTGGACGCCATTAGATCTTTACTGCATTTTTTGGGCAAAATGAGTCATTGGTCAGAAAGAAGGAGGGATCCGATGGAGCTGATGTTTATATCTGTTGGTTGGGGTCCCTAGTACCTTCCAAAGATGACTCCTCTGTCCTGCTGCACCCCCGCATTCTTGAGATCCCCCACCATCCTAAAAATCACAATTTCTAAGCCTCTACGGAAGTTTACTCAAACAGCATGCCACGTGAAGGCGAGTGTCTGGGATATGTTGTCGAGGCTTTTGCTCCCTTTCCATAGACACCTCATATTCATGTTTCGGTCAAATGGTTCAAAGGTTACACGCCCCCAAAAGTGGGCGTTTTCACTTGATAGGGTGTAACTCTGGGACTGTTTGTCATACACCAATGTCCATGTGACCGCTGCGATCGGGTTATCGAGCCTAACAGGATCGGTGTGTTTTTTACTAGAAAAAGTATCATTTTCACAATTCCAAATGCCTATCTAAAAAGGTTAGGGATGACGCCCTGACCTTGAATAAATAGGAAAATGGAATGTGGATGTGGGGCAATACCACCTGACAGGAAGGAGTCAGAGGGATGAATTTTGGTGTATTGGTAGAGGACTTACTGTGCACCAACATATCTCAAGCACACAGGCCTGGCTCAAAGAGTGTGCGAGCTGGAGTGTGATTTCTCAGGAGGAAACTTGGGGGGCGTGTGGCCCATGACTGCGCTCACAGTGACATGGTGTATATGTGGTGTGATTTTGGGGGGCGAGCAGACAACTTTTGCCAAAACTTTGAGCTATGCTCAGTGGCCCTTAATATGTTGTAGGGGGCCTTGCCACGATGGCATAGATGCTTCCGGTGTGCTCTTGCGACCCTCCTTTAAGGAGATATGCCCCCTCAAAATTTGGACAATTTTAGGCTTTGGCACCACCTAACGTCTGAATGGTACACTGCAGAGGCCCCATTCTTACATCTTTGGATTCAGGGTCCCCAGACCTTTCCAACGAGCCCTCACTTGTCCCGATCGGCCTTGAAACAAAGACATGTCATCCCCAGAACTGCGATTTATGTAGGCAGTGGACGCCATTAGATCTTTACTGCATTTTTTGGGCAAAATGAGTCATTGGTCAGAAAGAAGGAGGGATCCGATGGAGCTGATGTTTATATCTGTTGGTTGGGGTCCCTAGTACCTTCCAAAGATGACTCCTCTGTCCTGCAGCACCCCCGCATTCTTGAGATCCCCCACCATCCTAAAAATCACAATTTCTAAGCCTCTACGGAAGTTTACTCAAACAGCATGCCACGTGAAGGCGAGTGTCTGGGATATGTTGTCGAGGCTTTTGCTCCCTTTCCATAGACACCTCATATTCATGTTTCGGTCAAATGGTTCAAAGGTTACACGCCCCCAAAAGTGGGCGTTTTCACTTGATAGGGTGTAACTCTGGGACTGTTTGTCATACACCAATGTCCATGTGACCGCTGCGATCGGGTTATCGAGCCTAACAGGATCGGTGTGTTTTTTACTAGAAAAAGTATCATTTTCACAATTCCAAATGCCTATCTAAAAAGGTTAGGGATGACGCCCTGACCTTGAATAAATAGGAAAATGGAATGTGGATGTGGGGCAATACCACCTGACAGGAAGGAGTCAGAGGGATGAATTTTGGTGTATTGGTAGAGGACTTACTGTGCACCAACATATCTCAAGCACACAGGCCTGGCTCAAAGAGTGTGCGAGCTGGAGTGTGATTTCTCAGGAGGAAACTTGGGGGGCGTGTGGCCCATGACTGCGCTCACAGTGACATGGTGTATATGTGGTGTGATTTTGGGGGGCGAGCAGACAACTTTTGCCAAAACTTTGAGCTATGCTCAGTGGCCCTTAATATGTTGTAGGGGGCCTTGCCACGATGGCATAGATGCTTCCGGTGTGCTCTTGCGACCCTCCTTTAAGGAGATATGCCCCCTCAAAATTTGGACAATTTTAGGCTTTGGCACCACCTAGCGTCTGAATGGTACACTGCAGAGGCCCCATTCTTACATCTTTGGATTCAGGGTCCCCAGACCTTTCCAACGAGCCCTCACTTGTCCCGATCGGCCTTGAAACAAAGACATGTCATCCCCAGAACTGCGATTTATGTAGGCAGTGGACGCCATTAGATCTTTACTGCATTTTTTGGGCAAAATGAGTCATTGGTCAGAAAGAAGGAGGGATCCGATGGAGCTGATGTTTATATCTGTTGGTTGGGGTCCCTAGTACCTTCCAAAGATGACTCCTCTGTCCTGCTGCACCCCCGCATTCTTGAGATCCCCCACCATCCTAAAAATCACAATTTCTAAGCCTCTACGGAAGTTTACTCAAACAGCATGCCACGTGAAGGCGAGTGTCTGGGATATGTTGTCGAGGCTTTTGCTCCCTTTCCATAGACACCTCATATTCATGTTTCGGTCAAATGGTTCAAAGGTTACACGCCCCCAAAAGTGGGCGTTTTCACTTGATAGGGTGTAACTCTGGGACTGTTTGTCATACACCAATGTCCATGTGACCGCTGCGATCGGGTTATCGAGCCTAACAGGATTGGTGTGTTTTTTACTAGAAAAAGTATCATTTTCACAATTCCAAATGCCTATCTAAAAAGGTTAGGGATGACGCCCTGACCTTGAATAAATAGGAAAATGGAATGTGGATGTGGGGCAATACCACCTGACAGGAAGGAGTCAGAGGGATGAATTTTGGTGTATTGGTAGAGGACTTACTGTGCACCAACATATCTCAAGCACACAGGCCTGGCTCAAAGAGTGTGCGAGCTGGAGTGTGATTTCTCAGGAGGAAACTTGGGGGGCGTGTGGCCCATGACTGCGCTCACAGTGACATGGTGTATATGTGGTGTGATTTTGGGGGGCGAGCAGACAACTTTTGCCAAAACTTTGAGCTATGCTCAGTGGCCCTAAATATGTTGTAGGGGGCCTTGCCACGATGGCATAGATGCTTCCGGTGTGCTCTTGCGACCCTCCTTTAAGGAGATATGCCCCCTCAAAATTTGGACAATTTTAGGCTTTGGCACCACCTAGCGTCTGAATGGTACACTGCAGAGGCCCCATTCTTACATCTTTGGATTCAGGGTCCCCAGACCTTTCCAACGAGCCCTCACTTGTCCCGATCGGCCTTGAAACAAAGACATGTCATCCCCAGAACTGCGATTTATGTAGGCAGTGGACGCCATTAGATCTTTACTGCATTTTTTGGGCAAAATGAGTCATTGGTCAGAAAGAAGGAGGGATCCGATGGAGCTGATGTTTATATCTGTTGGTTGGGGTCCCTAGTACCTTCCAAAGATGACTCCTCTGTCCTGCTGCACCCCCGCATTCTTGAGATCCCCCACCATCCTAAAAATCACAATTTCTAAGCCTCTACGGAAGTTTACTCAAACAGCATGCCACGTGAAGGCGAGTGTCTGGGATATGTTGTCGAGGCTTTTGCTCCCTTTCCATAGACACCTCATATTCATGTTTCGGTCAAATGGTTCAAAGGTTACACGCCCCCAAAAGTGGGCGTTTTCACTTGATAGGGTGTAACTCTGGGACTGTTTGTCATACACCAATGTCCATGTGACCGCTGCGATCGGGTTATCGAGCCTAACAGGATTGGTGTGTTTTTTACTAGAAAAAGTATCATTTTCACAATTCCAAATGCCTATCTAAAAAGGTTAGGGATGACGCCCTGACCTTGAATAAATAGGAAAATGGAATGTGGATGTGGGGCAATACCACCTGATAGGAAGGAGTCAGAGGGATGAATTTTGGTGTATTGGTAGAGGACTTACTGTGCACCAACATATCTCAAGCACACAGGCCTGGCTCAAAGAGTGTGCGAGCTGGAGTGTGATTTCTCAGGAGGAAACTTGGGGGGCGTGTGGCCCATGACTGCGCTCACAGTGACATGGTGTATATGTGGTGTGATTTTGGGGGGCGAGCAGACAACTTTTGCCAAAACTTTGAGCTATGCTCAGTGGCCCTAAATATGTTGTAAGGGGCCTTGCCACGATGGCATAGATGCTTCCGGTGTGCTCTTGCGACCCTCCTTTAAGGAGATATGCCCCCTCAAAATTTGGACAATTTTAGGCTTTGGCACCACCTAACGTCTGAATGGTACACTGCAGAGGCCCCATTCTTACATCTTTGGATTCAGGGTCCCCAGACCTTTCCAACGAGCCCTCACTTGTCCCGATCGGCCTTGAAACAAAGACATGTCATCCCCAGAACTGCGATTTATGTAGGCAGTGGACGCCATTAGATCTTTACTGCATTTTTTGGGCAAAATGAGTCATTGGTCAGAAAGAAGGAGGGATCCGATGGAGCTGATGTTTATATCTGTTGGTTGGGGTCCCTAGTACCTTCCAAAGATGACTCCTCTGTCCTGCTGCACCCCCGCATTCTTGAGATCCCCCACCATCCTAAAAATCACAATTTCTAAGCCTCTACGGAAGTTTACTCAAACAGCATGCCACGTGAAGGCGAGTGTCTGGGATATGTTGTCGAGGCTTTTGCTCCCTTTCCATAGACACCTCATATTCATGTTTCGGTCAAATGGTTCAAAGGTTACACGCCCCCAAAAGTGGGCGTTTTCACTTGATAGGGTGTAACTCTGGGACTGTTTGTCATACACCAATGTCCATGTGACCGCTGCGATCGGGTTATGGAGCCTAACAGGATTGGTGTGTTTTTTACTAGAAAAAGTATCATTTTCACAATTCCAAATGCCTATCTAAAAAGGTTAGGGATGACGCCCTGACCTTGAATAAATAGGAAAATGGAATGTGGATGTGGGGCAATACCACCTGATAGGAAGGAGTCAGAGGGATGAATTTTGGTGTATTGGTAGAGGACTTACTGTGCACCAACATATCTCAAGCACACAGGCCTGGCTCAAAGAGTGTGCGAGCTGGAGTGTGATTTCTCAGGAGGAAACTTGGGGGGGCGTGTGGCCCATGACTGCGCTCACAGTGACATGGTGTATATGTGGTGTGATTTTGGGGGGCGAGCAGACAACTTTTGCCAAAACTTTGAGCTATGCTCAGTGGCCCTAAATATGTTGTAGGGGGCCTTGCCACGATGGCATAGATGCTTCCGGTGTGCTCTTGCGACCCTCCTTTAAGGAGATATGCCCCCTCAAAATTTGGACAATTTTAGGCTTTGGCACCACCTAGCGTCTGAATGGTACACGGCAGAGGCCCCATTCTTACATCTTTGGATTCAGGGTCCCCAGACCTTTCCAACGAGCCCTCACTTGTCCCGATCGGCCTTGAAACAAAGACATGTCATCCCCAGAACTGCGATTTATGTAGGCAGTGGACGCCATTAGATCTTTACTGCATTTTTTGGGCAAAATGAGTCATTGGTCAGAAAGAAGGAGGGATTGTGGTGGAAAATACTCTGGTCTTGAGAAGTTGTAATACATCTAAGAGTCAACTGTCTTCTTACAATGAACATTTTATTATAAACTAATACAAGCACACGCTGGAGCTTGGAGAGAGAACTCTCTCTGCAGATGCTGAAGTAACACCCGATTATAAACCATGCTTAACTCCTCCTAGTTGCTGAGCACACCATATGAAACAATCATTATCTCTTATTTAAGACTAAACTGAACTCACTAAGCATCAATCACTCACTATATTACTTTATTACCTTTAACCTCTAACCTTTAGACAACTGGTCAACCAAGCAGTTGACAAAAACAGATGCCCTGCATGAAACTCTTCCTGTCTCAGACTTTGTCTGCACATTCCAGACAAGGATCATATAACTTAAAGAAAGCTTTGTGCATAGACACAAAACACAGCAGGATCACAGCAAATCAATGCATATATGTCTAATACTTAATACAAACCAAACTCATAACAATTTTCCCCCAACATCTCCCTCCTCTTGGTCCTACAGGACCAACAATAAGAAGAGAAATTGTTATCAGAATGCAAAAATACATACAGAAGACAACATTCTCAAAACATCAGGAGCCTCATGCCTATCAGGTTTTTAAGAATCTTTCAGAAATTACAATAGTGAGGAGCCATTCACTTCAGCTTCACACTGATCTTGCTTGAGAGCGAAGGCTGGTCTTCAGGTGTGAGAGTAGACTATCTCACTTACCCACGCAACCACAGGGATTATTCTGCCCTTTGTTGGGTGGTGCGTTATTCTTCTGTAATTTCAGACTGAAGAGCTTCAGGAGGTTCAAGCAATCTGTAGTGCCAAGCAGCTCACTCTGCGACCTTTACCGCTGTCTGGGTCGTCAGGAAAACCTGAAATGGCCTAAACCATCGATGTTGGTTCCAGCGCTGATGTTTAAAGCTTCTTATCAGGACAAAATCTCCCGGCTGAAGTGAATAGAGCTGCGTAGATGCTGATTCATGAAGGGCAGCTTTCACCTGTGTGCAAATGCCTGAAAAGGGTTCTTATGAGGTTAGGACAGTATGTTAAAACATTACTTTCACACAGAGCTGTGTCTGAACATGCAGTCTTGGAGGGAACTATGCCCACTTGGGTGAGGGTCCTGCAAAAAGAATCACAAAAAGGCCCATGTTTCCATGTTACGCATGCGCATGTACATCAGAACCAGAAAAAGTACTTTTGGTCCAAGGAAGACCTGAAAAGAGAGCCAGAAGGAAATTTCCCCGTCTGCAACCTGTGGGAGGAAAACATTCAGGAAAATGGCATCCAGAAAGTCATTCATAAGAGAGCGCCAAAACATGGACTCGTTTTCAGCTAAAGAGTAAGCTCAAGTAATGAGAACTGAGACGGGAGAGCTGCAGCCTCCACCGCGTCACAGTCAGAGCAAACAGCATCAAAAGGAAAATCAAGTCAGGGTCAACTAGAGGTCGGTCAGGGGCCAGGCCTGGGGGGTGCAGAGGATAGTCAGTTTCAGCTAAACAGTCATGGAGTAAATCATGAACAATACAAAGCAACAGTTAGGGCCACTCAGTTATCTGGTAGGTAATCATTCAAAGTAACCAAATTCATTTAATTACTTATTGCAAAGTTCCTATCAGGTAGTCTCATCTTAACCAACAACCAGAAAAATCCTCTAGTACTGCATAGCAGAACATGTCAAACTGGACTCCCAGCAGTCTGACCAACACTTATCCATGCTGGAATTTCCTTTCTGATTTACTGCTCGTGTTGTTTATGTCATGTCTGCTAAATGACAGAAGCAGAACCACACTGAAGAATCTCTGCATATATTAAATAAAGCTCATTCAGAACTGTTGATTTAATCTCTCTCAGACTCCAACAGACCCATTCAGGAGCAACACACACAAAACTGAGATCATAATAAGACTGGCTTTCTATTCCAAATATATTGTGAACATAAGCATAAGCATAAAGCAACAAGATGTAAACCCATCTTTAACAGCTGGACTTCAGGTACTGAACAGCCAGAGACCTTCAGGTCATAATAAAGCTGTTTGTTTTCTATCTACATTTGAACTAAAGCAGCATTTAGAAACAAACTTCTAATACTGATGGTAAAGCTGTTTTCATCTACAACAACACGACGCACACATGTACGTGCACACACCCACAGCACTTCTTCCTTAATGATTTTAATGCAAACGTGTGTAACAGAAAAGCCCAAGGCTAACGGTTTAGCATAGTTAGCTTAACTTTGGAAGTATCAATACTGTTCAAATAATCTGCCTCATATTCATGTTAATTTTGAAGACATACAGGGCTTAAATGACTTGTTTGTTTACTTATTAAGCGTGTTAACTAAGAGACTGGTCTGTTTACTGGCAGCCATCGCAAGAGTTGCTTCTACTCTTTAAACAAAAATAATCTGATGTGTATTTTAACCGCTGAGCATATCTGCTTTAATTCAAAATAATGAATTCAGATTAGGGATAAAACACCGGCTGTCAGCAAATAAAACACGGAGATTGTTGTACCTGTGTTGCATTCGCTGAAGTCAGGAAATTACAAAGCTACCTTCTTATTTAATGTCATATAGCGGCTTATTTTTTCTCTTTTGACATCTATTCTGTCTCAAACATTAAAAACTTAGTATTCATCACTTTTTTTTTTTTTTCTTTTTTTTTTTATAAGGCACAGCGTGCCAGAAGTTGACTAGTCTGTATGAACTGTTCAGCTTCCCTGCAGCAGAGCAGAGATGTCTGTGACATTGTTCAGTTGCAGAAGTCTGCAGGAGTGCAAAATTTTATGCATGCTCATAAATGTGGTATAAAGCTAAGCAGAAACAGTGAGTAAATGTTTGGTTGTAGGGCCTCATTTCTTGGCCTGGTCTTGTGGATAATCATTCAGCTCGTATCACTCGATCTGCTCAGGAGTCAGACGCACCACAGCCACCATGCTCTCCTCCAATCAGCATACAATCAGAAATTCATGCCAGGAAGTGCCCGACACATGTTCATCAAAGCTTCCTGGTAGATAAATCAGATTCATATGTGTAATTAATTAAGAGTAACATGTAAAGGATCAGAAAGTAGGCAAAGTTCAAGGAAGGAGATCCAGGTTTTCCACAGAGAACTGAGTGAACCCAACAGTCTTTCTGACAGAATCAGGGTGCAGCTTATTCCAGAAAACATCATCTGATTCTGTAGTCGGGGTGGGATCTTGCTGCCTGCCGGCCACATCCGCTAGTCTTTTACTTCCAGAAAATCCCACAACTGAAACACAGTCTGAGGATAAGGAGGATCCATCACCTCCAGAGGTCAAAGGTGAAAATCCAGCTCACATGTCCACCATAGGAGCCATATCCACACTGCTCACAGTCACAACCAACAGGGCTCTGCCAGACCCTCTGGTTCTGGGATCTCCAGGCCATCAGCAGCGGCCGGGTCCATGCAGCCACATCTGCATATCAGGTTCTGCTCCAGGACTCAGAGCTGACACAGAAGGGAGGTGGAATGATGCTTTAGGTTGTAGGGACCGTTTCTGCTCCAGTCTCCTGACTGACCACGCGTGACACCCAGAACTCTGCAGTGACCCGGATCAAGAACTCACTCTCCCCCAGCCCCTCCTCTGAATCCCCTTCAGGCAAGATAGACATTTTTAGGTCCCTGTGGACCAAGCTGCATGCTGACAAGGGTTTAGAAGGGAACGCTGCAATGTGTCCAACACCATACAGCAGACGAGCTTTTGAGACTGAACCATTTGGTCATGTGGTGTATTTTCTTCTCCAGTAAGGGGAAAATAAAGATCATAGCCTCATAATTACAATAGTTTTCTTCTGAATCCTGAGGCAAACATATTATGTGGACCATGTTCTGTGCTGTGAACATCATGTAACTTGAATATTACATTGTAATTGTGTGTGTGAGACTATATTATCAGTGGATTCATAACTCAGTTCTCTCCTGGGAAAGCTGAACATGATCTTGCTAAGAAGATACACTTGTTCTGAGAACTTCTCCTCTCGCCGTTAGCTCACATTTAGCTAAAGTGAACTTATTGCAAGGGAAATTTACTCTAGCAAAGTTACGTTGGTTCACCATTCCTATTTTAAGGTCAAGAATTTTCTTTTTTTCCTAACATTATGCTTATTTTCAACATCCTTCAGCTGCATTATTTATTTCCAGTTTATCTAGATTTATTTAGACATGCTAGGTGTAAATTAATAATTGCAGTAGTAAAGGAATAAAAATCACCTTATGAATGTCTGAAAGGAAACAGACAGAAACCTAAGCTTATTGCCTACACAATGTACAGTAATTTAACATAATAAGTTCCTAATACTATAAATCAAATCTCTCACATTTCAGATTTTTCATTCTTAATATGTTGTTGCTCTTTAAAATGTTCTCAGGTGATAATAAAGAATTGCTTTTCCTTAGGAAAAGGTTTCCACATTCATACAGGGAGTGGCTTTTATGCTCTTATAAAAGCTTTAGGAAGAAAAGCACAAGCAGCTATTTTACACAGGATTTATATGTTTGTTTCTGCCTAACATGCTATGACATCATCTCCTTCAGTGAGCAGAAGGCCTTTAATGAACACACTCTTTTCCTCACTTCCCTCTCTCATACATTTTTTGTTGTTTGTTTTTTTTCTTTTTTTTTTTTTTTTCTTATTGCAGTAAATTAGATTTTACACAAACAATTCACTTCAACAGTTGGATGAATGCATGTGAATGGGTCGTGCCCCCACGTTTGTCTACCCCCACACAAGCTTCTAGGCTCTCCTGCGAGAGTCCGGTGTGGCTTCACAAGACGTGGTTTTAATTCTCCACACAATCAGTCCAATCAAGTTTAACACAGGAAATTTTACACAACCACCCCAGTTTCCCCTCACATGAAGACAGAGATTTCAACTTCTTAATGGTGCTGTACATCAACCTCCTACTGCAAAGGAACTAGTTCTGTTTGCAGCGGATGTACACAGAGGGTCAATCCCACACCTTTGTAGAATTATCAGGCAAAATTCTCAATGTCTCCAGAAACCAGCCCACACAGTTTCTTCTCTGTTCCTCCTCACTCAAGATGGCTATCCTCTCAGTTTTCTAACTCAAGGTTGGCCTGGTCTTGCTTCTCGAGCTCACAGGACTTACTGACTAATTTACTGGGCTCGGTCTTGTAACTCACAAGATTTACTGGTCTGGTCTTGCTACGTCTAGCTCACAGCACTTACGACTTGGTCTTGTTACTCACGATTTTTAACTTAAACTTTAACCTAAACTTAACTTAAACTCACAGGATTTTATTTATGACGTCAACCTGATCTCGTCTTAAGTTATTCTCTTATCCCTTGAGTTATTCTTTCGATGAGGAGGTGAGGAGGAGAATCCCTGTCACAATGAGAATAATGAAGACAATTGACCACAAAACAGAAAAATATTGTGATTATTAATTAAGATATTGATTATTAATTTGTGATAAATTTCTAGTAATGTTTGACTCCAGTTTGAGTCTGAAAATTAATGTAAATTTAGAATAACACTTCTCACCATTGTCTTTTCACACTGGTTCAGAAGGAGTCCTGGCGTAGTCGACCACGGGTGGGAGAAAGACGTCCTGTCCTCTGAAATTCTCTAATTGAGGTTCTTAGGATGAATCTGTGGATTCAGGTGGCCAACCCGTCTATCCCCAACCTGGGCGGACTGACGCAGGATCCCGAGACGAGCCCCCAAAAACTGTGGTGGAAAATACTCTGGTCTTGAGAAGTTGTAATACATCTAAGAGTCAACTGTCTTCTTACAATGAACATTTTATTATAAACTAATACAAGCACACGCTGGAGCTTGGAGAGAGAACTCTCTCTGCAGATGCTGAAGTAACACCCGATTATAAACCATGCTTAACTCCTCCTAGTTGCTGAGCACACCATATGAAACAATCATTATCTCTTATTTAAGACTAAACTGAACTCACTAAGCATCAATCACTCACTATATTACTTTATTACCTTTAACCTCTAACCTTTAGACAACTGGTCAACCAAGCAGTTGACAAAAACAGATGCCCTGCATGAAACTCTTCCTGTCTCAGACTTTGTCTGCACATTCCAGACAAGGATCATATAACTTAAAGAAAGCTTTGTGCATAGACACAAAACACAGCAGGATCACAGCAAATCAATGCATATATGTCTAATACTTAATACAAACCAAACTCATAACAATTTTCCCCCAACAGGATCCGATGGAGCTGATGTTTATATCTGTTGGTTGGGGTCCCTAGTACCTTCCAAAGATGACTCCTCTGTCCTGCTGCACCCCCGCATTCTTTAGATCTCCCCCCCTACTCATAAAAATCACAATTTCTAAGCCTCTACGGAAGTTTACTCAAACAGCATGCCACGTGAAGGCGAGTGTCTGGGATATGTTGTCGAGGCTTTTGCTCCCTTTCCATAGACACCTCATATTCATGTTTCGGTCAAATGGTTCAAAGGTTACACGCCCCCAAAAGTGGGCGTTTTCACTTGATAGGGTGTAACTCTGGGACTGTTTGTCATACACCAATGTCCATGTGACCGCTGCGATCGGGTTATCGAGCCTAACAGGATTGGTGTGTTTTTTACTAGAAAAAGTATCATTTTCACAATTCCAAATGCCTATCTAAAAAGGTTAGGGATGACGCCCTGACCTTGAATAAATAGGAAAATGGAATGTGGATGTGGGGCAATACCACCTGATAGGAAGGAGTCAGAGGGATGAATTTTGGTGTATTGGTAGAGGACTTACTGTGCACCAACATATCTCAAGCACACAGGCCTGGCTCAAAGAGTGTGCGAGCTGGAGTGTGATTTCTCAGGAGGAAACTTGGGGGGCGTGTGGCCCATGACTGCGCTCACAGTGACATGGTGTATATGTGGTGTGATTTTGGGGGGCGAGCAGACAACTTTTGCCAAAACTTTGAGCTATGCTCAGTGGCCCTAAATATGTTGTAAGGGGCCTTGCCACGATGGCATAGATGCTTCCGGTGTGCTCTTGCGACCCTCCTTTAAGGAGATATGCCCCCTCAAAATTTGGACAATTTTAGGCTTTGGCACCACCTAGCGTCTGAATGGTACACTGCAGAGGCCCCATTCTTACATCTTTGGATTCAGGGTCCCCAGACCTTTCCAACGAGCCCTCACTTGTCCCGATCGGCCTTGAAACAAAGACATGTCATCCCCAGAACTGCGATTTATGTAGGCAGTGGACGCCATTAGATCTTTACTGCATTTTTTGGGCAAAATGAGTCATTGGTCAGAAAGAAGGAGGGATCCGATGGAGCTGATGTTTATATCTGTTGGTTGGGGTCCCTAGTACCTTCCAAAGATGACTCCTCTGTCCTGCTGCACCCCCGCATTCTTGAGATCCCCCACCATCCTAAAAATCACAATTTCTAAGCCTCTACGGAAGTTTACTCAAACAGCATGCCACGTGAAGGCGAGTGTCTGGGATATGTTGTCGAGGCTTTTGCTCCCTTTCCATAGACACCTCATATTCATGTTTCGGTCAAATGGTTCAAAGGTTACACGCCCCCAAAAGTGGGCGTTTTCACTTGATAGGGTGTAATTCTGGGACTTTTTATCATACACCAATGTCCATGTGACCGCTGCGATCGGGTTATCGAGCCTAACAGGATTGGTGTGTTTTTTTACTAGAAAAAGTATCATTTTCACAATTCCAAATGCCTATCTAAAAAGGTTAGGGATGACGCCCTGATCTTGAATAAATAGGAAAATGGAATGTGGATGTGGGGCAATACCACCTGACAGGAAGGAGTCAGAGGGATGAATTTTGGTGTATTGGTAGAGGACTTACTGTGCACCAACATATCTCAAGCACACAGGCCTGGCTCAAAGAGTGTGAGAGCTGGAGTGTGATTTCTCAGGAGGAAACTTGGGGGGCGTGTGGCCCATGACTGCGCTCACAGTGACATGGTGTATATGTGGTGTGATTTTGGGGGGCGAGCAGACAACTTTTGCCAAAACTTTGAGCTATGCTCAGTGGCCCTAAATATGTTGTAGGGGGCCTTGCCACGATCGCATAGATGCTTCCGGTGTGCTCTTGCGACCCTCCTTTAAGGAGATATGCCCCCTCAAAATTTGGACAATTTTAGGCTTTGGCACCACCTAACGTCTGAATGGTACACTGCAGAGGCCCCATTCTTACATCTTTGGATTCAGGGTCCCCAGACCTTTCCAACGAGCCCTCACTTGTCCCGATCGGCCTTGAAACAAAGACATGTCATCCCCAGAACTGCGATTTATGTAGGCAGTGGACGCCATTAGATCTTTACTGCATTTTTTGGGCAAAATGAGTCATTGGTCAGAAAGAAGGAGGGATCCGATGGAGCTGATGTTTATATCTGTTGGTTGGGGTCCCTAGTACCTTCCAAAGATGACTCCTCTGTCCTGCTGCACCCCCGCATTCTTGAGATCTCCCCCCCTACTCATAAAAATCACAATTTCTAAGCCTCTACGGAAGTTTACTCAAACAGCATGCCACGTGAAGGCGAGTGTCTGGGATATGTTGTCGAGGCTTTTGCTCCCTTTCCATAGACACCTTATATTCATGTTTCGGTCAAATGGTTCAAAGGTTACACACCCCCAAAAGTGGGCGTTGTCACTTGATAGGGTGTAATTCTGGGACTTTTTATCATACACCAATGTCCATGTCACCGCTGCGATTGGGTTATCGAGCCTAACAGGATTGGTGTGTTTTTTACTAGAAAAAGTGTCATTTTCACAATTCCAAATGCCTATCTAAAAAGGTTAGGGATGACGCCCTGATCTTGAATAAATAGGAAAATGGAATGTGGATGTGGGGCAATACCACCCGACAGGAAGCAGTCAGAGGGCTGAATTTTGGTGCATTGGTAGATGACTTACTGTACACCAACATATCTCAAACACACAGGCCTGGCTCACAAGGTATGAGAGCCGGCGTGTGATTTCTCAGGAGGTAAGACTTAAAACTTTTTTAAATAGGAACATGGAATTGTCTGCCCATCCCCCACCTTCTTGGTCCATCAGTGAAGTTGAGTTTGAGCTCTGAGAATTTCAGGAGCAGAGATCCATTGATTTTTCAAGTCTGACATACAGGCCCCCTGTCTTGGGGGCTTGTCTGGGACCTTCCAGGGCTTACATGTTTGTATTTTTTATTGCCCCAACCCTAAGCCAACCCCTAATTTAGCGGCCATTTTGTCCTTCCACAATTCCATTCCCATATTTATCCCCATTCAGTTTTGGACTAACTTCTTGGTTTAATTTCTCAACGACCGTGGGGCCTACGGAGATGGTTGAAACAGTCCCAAGCACGTCTCGACTCACTCTTCGAGCGATCAAAGCTGTTTTGGGGCCAAGACCAACTTTGGTCCAAAACTTTAAGCCACACCCTCAGGCCCCAGGTATGTTGTAGTGGGCTTCGCCCCGAGCACGTCGATGCCTTTGGATGGCTCCTGCGACCCTCCTTAGCAGAGATATGCC
>NC_136620.1:408264-466620 GCF_933228915.1 Telmatherina bonti
GTGTTGGTGGTGTTGTGGGGAGGGCGTCCAACAGCGGAGCCAGGGGAACTGGCTCGACACCCCGGCGCAGCCAGGGACGCCCATCCCAGACACAAAACAAATTCCTAGAGTAAACAAAAAAAACTATAAGCGAGAGGCCTCCACAACAAAGATCAAAAAGGGGGGGGGGGGAAACCGAAGCACTAGAGGGATCAGGGACAATAAGGGTGAAACTGATTTTATGGAAAATGATGAGTTGTGATCAAAACCGGGTCCAAGTCAGTGGCACGGGCTGGGTTAGGGTTGGGGTTGGGGTTTAGGGTCACCACAATTATGGTTTTTTGCGCTGGCCTACTGACTTGGAGGTTATTTTCAGTTGTGTAAAAATGAGAAATAGCTGATTATTGAGAGAAAAAAAAAAAAAAAGGGGGGATAAAAGAAGGAGACAATGAATACCAAACTGGGTGCATCCGTGCCAACAGATGACACAGATACACCCAATCCGGTGGCAAAGTGGGGCCGACATCCGCCAGCCACACGGCTGGGAGCGGTTCGACTCCCCAGTGCGGCCGGCAACGCCAGCCCCAGAGAACTGAAAAAAGTGAATGTTTTTATGGAGAAAATAGGGAAATTGTTTTTGAAAAAAAAAAAAAAAAAAAAAAAAAAAAAAAGGGGACAAGGGGAACAATGAATACCAGATTTCGTTTCGCCCAACGTACTGCCACTTCAAACGCTGTTTTCCAGTCTGGAGTCAAGATGGGAGGCAGTTCCCCCAAAAGTTCTTCCAGACCCATTTCGTAATGCTCAGTTAAAATCAGGTACGTGGTATGACCCCAATTCTTTGCATTGCCAGTGATCAAATCCAGTGTTCTCTCTGTGGGTACAGCTGGTTTGATCATTCCAGAAAGCAGTTCCACCATCCTAGAGATCATTTTGGGTTGTGGTTTCCCAGGTTCTGGGGCCACATTACGGAGATGGTGGACTGTTTTGATCACTGCATGCAATTTACGGACCAATCTCCCGAATTGGGGGTCCGCTGGTTGCCGTCTAACCTCTGATCCTCTAGCCCATGGAGAACCACGTCTCTGGGCTGGTCGTGGGTAAGCTTGGCGAACCACCTCAGCAAAAGAGCATGACTGGGGGCCGGTGTACCGGGAGTTCCAAGGGGGAGGCACTGGCCGGCTAGGGCGAGGGGACTGATTCCTCCTCCTGAAGGAAGAGGGTGGTGCACGGTCCATCCCCCGTGTGGGCTCCCTATACCTCCGGTCCCACTGGGGTGCACGGTTGTGCTGGCGCCTCCTGCCATAACGGACAACCGTCCACCCGTCCATAGTATCTCGATGTCCCCAATATTGGAACAAACAACTAAAGGAGGGTTTCCAAAAGAGAAACAATCTGTAAACAAAAATGCAAAAGTCAACTCAAAAAGGTTCCTGTAATCAGGAATACTTGTGCTTGTTCTTTTTTTAATTTCTTTTCAATTTTTGGGATTTTTTTGTCTTTTTTGTTTTGTTTATTTTTTTATTATTTTTCGTATTATTTTTTTAAGAATGAACAGCGCAAGGTGTGTGCCCACAGTTGCAACGTTTCGACCTATTGTGGTCTTCCTCAGGCCTGTGGCACACCTAGATAAAACCAATGAAAAATAAAAGCAAAAAACTGAGCTGCAAAGCAAGAGATGTTCTCTCCTCAACAGCCAGAGCTCAAATGAGCCTCTGTTTCACTTTGCTCCTTTTTATAAGGCAATGTTAAAAAAAATTTTTTTGTAAAAACGTTGAAAGCACTTCATAAATTAACTAAATAATGAAATACAAGACAGACTTCACCTTTAAGGGGTAGGTATCTTTTTCATAGGTTGGGGTTAGTATAGATAAAATAGGATAAGGGTTAGTGAATTATGTAAATAAGTAAAAGGTTAGGTATTGATTGAAATGGGGTTAAGGTTAAGGTCAGACATTTATTGCAGTGGGGTTATGGTTAGAGTAAGTGTCGGGTTGGGGTTAGAATTAAGTGATTAATGGTTAGGGTTAGGCATATATTCCAGTGAGGGTTAGGGTTAGGATAAGCATCGGGTTGGGGTTAGGATTGAGTAATTAATGGTTAGGGTTAGGCATATATTCCAGTGGGGTTAGGGTTAGGGTTGGGGTTGGGATATGGACTAGGGGTTAGGGTTAGGATATGTGTCAGTTGGGGTTAGAATTTAATCGTTAATGGTTAGGGTTAGGCATATATTCCAACGGGGTTAGGGTTTAAGTTTTAAGGGTTAGGGTTAGGCATACATTCCAGTGAGGGTTAGGGTTAGGATAAATGTCGGGTTGGGGTTAGAATTGACTAATTAATCGTTAGGGTTAGGCATACATTCCAGTGAGGGTTAAAATAAACGTCAGGTTGGGGTTAGAATTGAGTAATTAATGGTCAGTCACACTGCCATATTCAACCCAAGTGGTTCCCTGGTGCCCAAAGCAAAAATCCAATACCTTTCCCTCTTTTTCCTCTCCCAATCTGTCCAGGTAATATTTCGCTGTAAGCCTGCCATTCTCATTGCTTCCAGTCCGTGAATCACAAAATGACTCACTAGTAGCGTTTCCATCTCTTTCTTGTGTTTTATGTTATATCGATGTTGTATCATCCGTGTTGACAATGTGTTTCTGGTTTCTCCAACATATTTAATGCCGCAAGTCTTGCAAAGAATAACATAAACACAATTTTTTGATCTTGGGGTGAAACCCTGTTGAATTTGGAACACAGCCTTTTCCCTATTGCCCTTTATAAATTTTAACCGGGAAAACTGTGTATCCAGCTTTTGTGGTCTTTCTGAGGACAAGGATGTTAATTTGGCCTGGACCAAGATGTCCCTCAGATTTTTGTTCCTTTTGTAAGCCGAAATGACTCTTGAATCCGGAAAAGGATCAGTGTTGCCCAAGATGGCTCCAAAATTTGACCTGAATTTGCTAATAAGAATTTTGTTTGTGGATGTGTATGTTGTAATAAGAGGGATGATCTTACTCCTGTCTTTCTCCTTTGTCTCTTGAAAAGTTTTAAAACAATGTCTCAGGAAGGATCTAGAATAACCCCTTTTCCTTAAGGCCTTGAACAAAATGTGTACTGCTTCTTCAAAATAATCCTGTCTTGTACAAATTCGCTTAAATCGCAGTAACTGTGATTTTACAATTCCTTTAAATGTATGCTTGGGATGAAAACTTTGTTTGTGAAGCAGAGCATGAGTATCGGTAGTTTTAAAGTGTACTTTGACATCCAATCTAAAATCTTGAAAGAAATCCGGACCTTTTAGGACCGTCGTGTCCAAAAAGTCAATAGAATTTTCCTGAATCTCCGCTTTCAGTTTGATTGACGAGTCATGGGAATTTAAAACATGCACAAATTCTTTGAACTCTTGTTTTGATCCCATCCAAATTCCCCAAATGTCGTCCAAATAACGTAAATAATATTCCGGTTTCTTTTTACATTTTGAAATTGCTTCCCGTTCCCAATTTGCCATAAAAATATTGGCATATGCCGGTGCAAACCTTTTGCCCATTGCCGTCCCTTTAATCTGTAAATAAAACCTTCCATCGAACATAAAATCATTCCTTGTCAAATTTATTTCAAGCAATTGTAGCAATTCTGCATCCGGTCTTTTTGGATCAGGAGTTTCCTCAAAGGCCTTTCGTATACAATCCATCCCTGCCTGAATTGGAATATTCGTATAGAGGTTCTCCACATCCATTGAAAAGAAATAAAATTTAGATGGGATCCTTAAGGTACGTACTAATTCCACAAAATGATATGTATCTCTGACATAGGAAGGGTGCCGAGTGGATAGTGGAGTTAAATAATGATCTAGAAATTCCGCTGTAAAATAAGTCTCACTCCCACAATCAGAGACAATAGGTCTCCCAGGGGGTATCTCAAACGGAACTGTCCAGGTGTTTGGATCCTTATGAATTTTTGGTAAGATGTAAAATCGTCTCTCTCTTGGTTCTGAACCACCAATCAAATATTGTCTTTGTCTGGAATTAATGAATTTGTCCTTTTTTAACCTATCAATTATTTTAGTTATCATGGGAATAGTGTCCATATAAATGGGTTTTTGTAGTTTCTTGTAATACACTGTATCATTCAGTTGCCGTTCCACCTCCAGCGTATATTGTCTCCGACTCATGATGACAACTGCCGATCCTTTGTCGGCAGGCTTTATCACTATATGTTTCATATGTTGTAAATCTCTTAATGCTTTGATCTCTGCCAATGAAATATTGTACTTCTCCTTGTGTTGTCTGTAATGTTTTTTAAAAACTTCCCAATCCTTATCTATTAAAATGTTTATCTCTGGTGGTAACAAGTCTAATGTTGGCGTCCACATTGATGGACCCAGAAAGGGCAATATTGTTTGTGGTGTTGAATTTTTGTAATATGCCGCTAATTTAATTTTTCGATGATAATTTTGCATTTCCAATTGTATTTGAGATTTCTGATCCCTACCTATGTCTAGAGCTGGAATAAATGTCAATCCCTTGCTTAGGAGCTCATATTGGGGTCTGGTAATTCTGAAATTCTTATCCAGAACCACAACATCTCCTGTATTAAAGGACCGCATTCCATCTCCCCCCTCCTGTTCCAGATTCAGGGGGTGATGGAGTTTAACACACTCATCCAATGGTCAAACATGTCCCGACCAGTTTCAGAAGTCCAATGCACATCATCTGCCTCTGTGTGGAATCTGTCATGAGGCAGGAGAGGAATAAAGGGCATATTCCTCTCAACGTGGTCATTTAAGACCTGAAGATTCTCCCTTTCATCATCAGGGAGCTCCGATGAAAAATTCACCAAGGGAACCCAAACTTCTGCATAGGGGAACTTTCTTTTTGTGGACCTGAGTGCCCCTTGCAGGTTTTTGACAGTAGTCTCCTTGGATTTGTTGCCCCGACTGTTGATCCCGAAGGACAGTATTATTTTCTCCACCACCACACCCTGTGGTGGTGTGGTCTTCTCCATTAGAGCCTGTGCATGGCGGAAATGACTGCCTGGGAAACTCTCTATTTGCAGATCCTTGTTAAAAAAATCTGGCAAACTGCAGAGGTTTGAGTCACCAATTATGAGGAACTTCTTATGGACCCTCAGGTTCCAATCTGTCAATTTCCTCTGGGTGTTGGGGTGCCTATACACTCGAAACCTTTGTGGTTCAGGGGAGGTAAAATGATCAAAGGACTCCTCCCAGTGGTCCTCCTCCTCTGCCCTTTGTTCTTGTGGGTCTGGGGTCACCTCTCCAACAGGAGTGTGGGTGGCCTGTCTTGCCGCCTCTAATCTGTCTTCTTCCTCTTGTAACTCATCAAAGAGAGCCTCAAGTTCTGGATATTCTGAGTGACGTATGGACAATTCTGGCTCCTCCAAACCCCCTGTGTCCTCAGGGGCTTCCGGGTGCTCGTGTCCCCCATCCCCATCGTCAGATGGGGTAACACACCTGGATTCCCTTTTCCTCCGTTGTTCTAAAGGAGAATGTGACCATAAGGGGCTATGGTGTTCTTCTGGATGCCGATCCTCTTGATCAGTCATCGTTGCCACGGAAATCCCAACTGGAACTCGTTGCAGGGAGACCTGTTGTCTAGCTGGGACCGGATTGCTGTCATCCGTCATTGTAGCTGTTGAGGTCCCTACTGTCCTTGCAGGTAGTTCCTCCTGCTGGACCACGACTGCAATGTGCTGTGATGTCTGGGCCCGGTCTGTGTCCCTGTGGTCTGCCCTGTCTGTGACAAGGGCTTCAGCATGGTCAATCACGTCCTGAGAAATTCTTGACAGATTTCGTTTCGCCCAACGTACTGCCACTTCAAACGCTGTTTTCCAGTCTGGAGTCAAGATGGGAGGCAGTTCCCCCAAAAGTTCTTCCAGACCCATTTCGTAATGCTCAGTTAAAATCAGGTACGTGGTATGACCCCAATTCTTTGCATTGCCAGTGATCAAATCCAGTGTTCTCTCTGTGGGTACAGCTGGTTTGATCATTCCAGAAAGCAGTTCCACCATCCTAGAGATCATTTTGGGTTGTGGTTTCCCAGGTTCTGGGGCCACATTACGGAGATGGTGGACTGTTTTGATCACTGCATGCAATTTACGGACCAATCTCCCGAATTGGGGGTCCGCTGGTTGCCGTCTAACCTCTGATCCTCTAGCCCATGGAGAACCACGTCTCTGGGCTGGTCGTGGGTAAGCTTGGCGAACCACCTCAGCAAAAGAGCATGACTGGGGGCCGGTGTACCGGGAGTTCCAAGGGGGAGGCACTGGCCGGCTAGGGCGAGGGGACTGATTCCTCCTCCTGAAGGAAGAGGGTGGTGCACGGTCCATCCCCCGTGTGGGCTCCCTATACCTCCGGTCCCACTGGGGTGCACGGTTGTGCTGGCGCCTCCTGCCATAACGGACAACCGTCCACCCGTCCATAGTATCTCGATGTCCCCAATATTGGAACAAACAACTAAAGGAGGGTTTCCAAAAGAGAAACAATCTGTAAACAAAAATGCAAAAGTCAACTCAAAAAGGTTCCTGTAATCAGGAATACTTGTGCTTGTTCTTTTTTTAATTTCTTTTCAATTTTTGGGATTTTTTTGTCTTTTTTGTTTTGTTTATTTTTTTATTATTTTTCGTATTATTTTTTTAAGAATGAACAGCGCAAGGTGTGTGCCCACAGTTGCAACGTTTCGACCTATTGTGGTCTTCCTCAGGCCTGTGGCACACCTAGATAAAACCAATGAAAAATAAAAGCAAAAAACTGAGCTGCAAAGCAAGAGATGTTCTCTCCTCAACAGCCAGAGCTCAAATGAGCCTCTGTTTCACTTTGCTCCTTTTTATAAGGCAATGTTAAAAAAATTTTTTTTGTAAAAACGTTGAAAGCACTTCATAAATTAACTAAATAATGAAATACAAGACAGACTTCACCTTTAAGGGGTAGGTATCTTTTTCATAGGTTGGGGTTAGTATAGATAAAATAGGATAAGGGTTAGTGAATTATGTAAATAAGTAAAAGGTTAGGTATTGATTGAAATGGGGTTAAGGTTAAGGTCAGACATTTATTGCAGTGGGGTTATGGTTAGAGTAAGTGTCGGGTTGGGGTTAGAATTAAGTGATTAATGGTTAGGGTTAGGCATATATTCCAGTGAGGGTTAGGGTTAGGATAAGCATCGGGTTGGGGTTAGGATTGAGTAATTAATGGTTAGGGTTAGGCATATATTCCAGTGGGGTTAGGGTTAGGGTTGGGGTTGGGATATGGACTAGGGGTTAGGGTTAGGATATGTGTCAGTTGGGGTTAGAATTTAATCGTTAATGGTTAGGGTTAGGCATATATTCCAACGGGGTTAGGGTTTAAGTTTTAAGGGTTAGGGTTAGGCATACATTCCAGTGAGGGTTAGGGTTAGGATAAATGTCGGGTTGGGGTTAGAATTGACTAATTAATCGTTAGGGTTAGGCATACATTCCAGTGAGGGTTAAAATAAACGTCAGGTTGGGGTTAGAATTGAGTAATTAATGGTCAGTCACACTGCCATATTCAACCCAAGTGGTTCCCTGGTGCCCAAAGCAAAAATCCAATACCTTTCCCTCTTTTTCCTCTCCCAATCTGTCCAGGTAATATTTCGCTGTAAGCCTGCCATTCTCATTGCTTCCAGTCCGTGAATCACAAAATGACTCACTAGTAGCGTTTCCATCTCTTTCTTGTGTTTTATGTTATATCGATGTTGTATCATCCGTGTTGACAATGTGTTTCTGGTTTCTCCAACATATTTAATGCCGCAAGTCTTGCAAAGAATAACATAAATACAATTTTTTGATCTTGGGGTGAAACCCTGTTGAATTTGGAACACAGCCTTTTCCCTATTGCCCTTTATAAATTTTAACCGGGAAAACTGTGTATCCAGCTTTTGTGGTCTTTCTGAGGACAAGGATGTTAATTTGGCCTGGACCAAGATGTCCCTCAGATTTTTGTTCCTTTTGTAAGCCGAAATGACTCTTGAATCCGGAAAAGGATCAGTGTTGCCCAAGATGGCTCCAAAATTTGACCTGAATTTGCTAATAAGAATTTTGTTTGTGGATGTGTATGTTGTAATAAGAGGGATGATCTTACTCCTGTCTTTCTCCTTTGTCTCTTGAAAAGTTTTAAAACAATGTCTCAGGAAGGATCTAGAATAACCCCTTTTCCTTAAGGCCTTGAACAAAATGTGTACTGCTTCTTCAAAATAATCCTGTCTTGTACAAATTCGCTTAAATCGCAGTAACTGTGATTTTACAATTCCTTTAAATGTATGCTTGGGATGAAAACTTTGTTTGTGAAGCAGAGCATGAGTATCGGTAGTTTTAAAGTGTACTTTGACATCCAATCTAAAATCTTGAAAGAAATCCGGACCTTTTAGGACCGTCGTGTCCAAAAAGTCAATAGAATTTTCCTGAATCTCCGCTTTCAGTTTGATTGACGAGTCATGGGAATTTAAAACATGCACAAATTCTTTGAACTCTTGTTTTGATCCCATCCAAATTCCCCAAATGTCGTCCAAATAACGTAAATAATATTCCGGTTTCTTTTTACATTTTGAAATTGCTTCCCGTTCCCAATTTGCCATAAAAATATTGGCATATG
This sequence comes from Telmatherina bonti, assembly GCF_933228915.1. NCBI lineage: Eukaryota > Metazoa > Chordata > Actinopteri > Atheriniformes > Telmatherinidae > Telmatherina > Telmatherina bonti. Next base: position 416,858 of record NC_136620.1, read on the forward strand.
CCGGTGCAAACCTTTTGCCCATTGCCGTCCCTTTAATCTGTAAATAAAACCTTCCATCGAACATAAAATCATTCCTTGTCAAATTTATTTCAAGCAATTGTAGCAATTCTGCATCCGGTCTTTTTGGATCAGGAGTTTCCTCAAAGGCCTTTCGTATACAATCCATCCCTGCCTGAATTGGAATATTCGTATAGAGGTTCTCCACATCCATTGAAAAGAAATAAAATTTAGATGGGATCCTTAAGGTACGTACTAATTCCACAAAATGATATGTATCTCTGACATAGGAAGGGTGCCGAGTGGATAGTGGAGTTAAATAATGATCTAGAAATTCCGCTGTAAAATAAGTCTCACTCCCACAATCAGAGACAATAGGTCTCCCAGGGGGTATCTCAAACGGAACTGTCCAGGTGTTTGGATCCTTATGAATTTTTGGTAAGATGTAAAATCGTCTCTCTCTTGGTTCTGAACCACCAATCAAATATTGTCTTTGTCTGGAATTAATGAATTTGTCCTTTTTTAACCTATCAATTATTTTAGTTATCATGGGAATAGTGTCCATATAAATGGGTTTTTGTAGTTTCTTGTAATACACTGTATCATTCAGTTGCCGTTCCACCTCCAGCATATATTGTCTCCGACTCATGATGACAACTGCCGATCCTTTGTCGGCAGGCTTTATCACTATATGTTTCATATGTTGTAAATCTCTTAATGCTTTGATCTCTGCCAATGAAATATTGTACTTCTCCTTGTGTTGTCTGTAATGTTTTTTAAAAACTTCCCAATCCTTATCTATTAAAATGTTTATCTCTGGTGGTAACAAGTCTAATGTTGGCGTCCACATTGATGGACCCAGAAAGGGCAATATTGTTTGTGGTGTTGAATTTTTGTAATATGCCGCTAATTTAATTTTTCGATGATAATTTTGCATTTCCAATTGTATTTGAGATTTCTGATCCCTACCTATGTCTAGAGCTGGAATAAATGTCAATCCCTTGCTTAGGAGCTCATATTGGGGTCTGGTAATTCTGAAATTCTTATCCAGAACCACAACATCTCCTGTATTAAAGGACCGCATTCCATCTCCCCCCTCCTGTTCCAGATTCAGGGGGTGATGGAGTTTAACACACTCATCCAATGGTCAAACATGTCCCGACCAGTTTCAGAAGTCCAATGCACATCATCTGCCTCTGTGTGGAATCTGTCATGAGGCAGGAGAGGAATAAAGGGCATATTCCTCTCAACGTGGTCATTTAAGACCTGAAGATTCTCCCTTTCATCATCAGGGAGCTCCGATGAAAAATTCACCAAGGGAACCCAAACTTCTGCATAGGGGAACTTTCTTTTTGTGGACCTGAGTGCCCCTTGCAGGTTTTTGACAGTAGTCTCCTTGGATTTGTTGCCCCGACTGTTGATCCCGAAGGACAGTATTATTTTCTCCACCACCACACCCTGTGGTGGTGTGGTCTTCTCCATTAGAGCCTGTGCATGGCGGAAATGACTGCCTGGGAAACTCTCTATTTGCAGATCCTTGTTAAAAAAATCTGGCAAACTGCAGAGGTTTGAGTCACCAATTATGAGGAACTTCTTATGGACCCTCAGGTTCCAATCTGTCAATTTCCTCTGGGTGTTGGGGTGCCTATACACTCGAAACCTTTGTGGTTCAGGGGAGGTAAAATGATCAAAGGACTCCTCCCAGTGGTCCTCCTCCTCTGCCCTTTGTTCTTGTGGGTCTGGGGTCACCTCTCCAACAGGAGTGTGGGTGGCCTGTCTTGCCGCCTCTAATCTGTCTTCTTCCTCTTGTAACTCATCAAAGAGAGCCTCAAGTTCTGGATATTCTGAGTGACGTATGGACAATTCTGGCTCCTCCAAACCCCCTGTGTCCTCAGGGGCTTCCGGGTGCTCGTGTCCCCCATCCCCATCGTCAGATGGGGTAACACACCTGGATTCCCTTTTCCTCCGTTGTTCTAAAGGAGAATGTGACCATAAGGGGCTATGGTGTTCTTCTGGATGCCGATCCTCTTGATCAGTCATCGTTGCCACGGAAATCCCAACTGGAACTCGTTGCAGGGAGACCTGTTGTCTAGCTGGGACCGGATTGCTGTCATCCGTCATTGTAGCTGTTGAGGTCCCTACTGTCCTTGCAGGTAGTTCCTCCTGCTGGACCACGACTGCAATGTGCTGTGATGTCTGGGCCCGGTCTGTGTCCCTGTGGTCTGCCCTGTCTGTGACAAGGGCTTCAGCATGGTCAATCACGTCCTGAGAAATTCTTGACAGATTTCGTTTCGCCCAACGTACTGCCACTTCAAACGCTGTTTTCCAGTCTGGAGTCAAGATGGGAGGCAGTTCCCCCAAAAGTTCTTCCAGACCCATTTCGTAATGCTCAGTTAAAATCAGGTACGTGGTATGACCCCAATTCTTTGCATTGCCAGTGATCAAATCCAGTGTTCTCTCTGTGGGTACAGCTGGTTTGATCATTCCAGAAAGCAGTTCCACCATCCTAGAGATCATTTTGGGTTGTGGTTTCCCAGGTTCTGGGGCCACATTACGGAGATGGTGGACTGTTTTGATCACTGCATGCAATTTACGGACCAATCTCCCGAATTGGGGGTCCGCTGGTTGCCGTCTAACCTCTGATCCTCTAGCCCATGGAGAACCACGTCTCTGGGCTGGTCGTGGGTAAGCTTGGCGAACCACCTCAGCAAAAGAGCATGACTGGGGGCCGGTGTACCGGGAGTTCCAAGGGGGAGGCACTGGCCGGCTAGGGCGAGGGGACTGATTCCTCCTCCTGAAGGAAGAGGGTGGTGCACGGTCCATCCCCCGTGTGGGCTCCCTATACCTCCGGTCCCACTGGGGTGCACGGTTGTGCTGGCGCCTCCTGCCATAACGGACAACCGTCCACCCGTCCATAGTATCTCGATGTCCCCAATATTGGAACAAACAACTAAAGGAGGGTTTCCAAAAGAGAAACAATCTGTAAACAAAAATGCAAAAGTCAACTCAAAAAGGTTCCTGTAATCAGGAATACTTGTGCTTGTTCTTTTTTTAATTTCTTTTCAATTTTTGGGATTTTTTTGTCTTTTTTGTTTTGTTTATTTTTTTATTATTTTTCGTATTATTTTTTTAAGAATGAACAGCGCAAGGTGTGTGCCCACAGTTGCAACGTTTCGACCTATTGTGGTCTTCCTCAGGCCTGTGGCACACCTAGATAAAACCAATGAAAAATAAAAGCAAAAAACTGAGCTGCAAAGCAAGAGATGTTCTCTCCTCAACAGCCAGAGCTCAAATGAGCCTCTGTTTCACTTTGCTCCTTTTTATAAGGCAATGTTAAAAAAAATTTTTTTGTAAAAACGTTGAAAGCACTTCATAAATTAACTAAATAATGAAATACAAGACAGACTTCACCTTTAAGGGGTAGGTATCTTTTTCATAGGTTGGGGTTAGTATAGATAAAATAGGATAAGGGTTAGTGAATTATGTAAATAAGTAAAAGGTTAGGTATTGATTGAAATGGGGTTAAGGTTAAGGTCAGACATTTATTGCAGTGGGGTTATGGTTAGAGTAAGTGTCGGGTTGGGGTTAGAATTAAGTGATTAATGGTTAGGGTTAGGCATATATTCCAGTGAGGGTTAGGGTTAGGATAAGCATCGGGTTGGGGTTAGGATTGAGTAATTAATGGTTAGGGTTAGGCATATATTCCAGTGGGGTTAGGGTTAGGGTTGGGGTTGGGATATGGACTAGGGGTTAGGGTTAGGATATGTGTCAGTTGGGGTTAGAATTTAATCGTTAATGGTTAGGGTTAGGCATATATTCCAACGGGGTTAGGGTTTAAGTTTTAAGGGTTAGGGTTAGGCATACATTCCAGTGAGGGTTAGGGTTAGGATAAATGTCGGGTTGGGGTTAGAATTGACTAATTAATCGTTAGGGTTAGGCATACATTCCAGTGAGGGTTAAAATAAACGTCAGGTTGGGGTTAGAATTGAGTAATTAATGGTCAGTCACACTGCCATATTCAACCCAAGTGGTTCCCTGGTGCCCAAAGCAAAAATCCAATACCTTTCCCTCTTTTTCCTCTCCCAATCTGTCCAGGTAATATTTCGCTGTAAGCCTGCCATTCTCATTGCTTCCAGTCCGTGAATCACAAAATGACTCACTAGTAGCGTTTCCATCTCTTTCTTGTGTTTTATGTTATATCGATGTTGTATCATCCGTGTTGACAATGTGTTTCTGGTTTCTCCAACATATTTAATGCCGCAAGTCTTGCAAAGAATAACATAAACACAATTTTTTGATCTTGGGGTGAAACCCTGTTGAATTTGGAACACAGCCTTTTCCCTATTGCCCTTTATAAATTTTAACCGGGAAAACTGTGTATCCAGCTTTTGTGGTCTTTCTGAGGACAAGGATGTTAATTTGGCCTGGACCAAGATGTCCCTCAGATTTTTGTTCCTTTTGTAAGCCGAAATGACTCTTGAATCCGGAAAAGGATCAGTGTTGCCCAAGATGGCTCCAAAATTTGACCTGAATTTGCTAATAAGAATTTTGTTTGTGGATGTGTATGTTGTAATAAGAGGGATGATCTTACTCCTGTCTTTCTCCTTTGTCTCTTGAAAAGTTTTAAAACAATGTCTCAGGAAGGATCTAGAATAACCCCTTTTCCTTAAGGCCTTGAACAAAATGTGTACTGCTTCTTCAAAATAATCCTGTCTTGTACAAATTCGCTTAAATCGCAGTAACTGTGATTTTACAATTCCTTTAAATGTATGCTTGGGATGAAAACTTTGTTTGTGAAGCAGAGCATGAGTATCGGTAGTTTTAAAGTGTACTTTGACATCCAATCTAAAATCTTGAAAGAAATCCGGACCTTTTAGGACCGTCGTGTCCAAAAAGTCAATAGAATTTTCCTGAATCTCCGCTTTCAGTTTGATTGACGAGTCATGGGAATTTAAAACATGCACAAATTCTTTGAACTCTTGTTTTGATCCCATCCAAATTCCCCAAATGTCGTCCAAATAACGTAAATAATATTCCGGTTTCTTTTTACATTTTGAAATTGCTTCCCGTTCCCAATTTGCCATAAAAATATTGGCATATGCCGGTGCAAACCTTTTGCCCATTGCCGTCCCTTTAATCTGTAAATAAAACCTTCCATCGAACATAAAATCATTCCTTGTCAAATTTATTTCAAGCAATTGTAGCAATTCTGCATCCGGTCTTTTTGGATCAGGAGTTTCCTCAAAGGCCTTTCGTATACAATCCATCCCTGCCTGAATTGGAATATTCGTATAGAGGTTCTCCACATCCATTGAAAAGAAATAAAATTTAGATGGGATCCTTAAGGTACGTACTAATTCCACAAAATGATATGTATCTCTGACATAGGAAGGGTGCCGAGTGGATAGTGGAGTTAAATAATGATCTAGAAATTCCGCTGTAAAATAAGTCTCACTCCCACAATCAGAGACAATAGGTCTCCCAGGGGGTATCTCAAACGGAACTGTCCAGGTGTTTGGATCCTTATGAATTTTTGGTAAGATGTAAAATCGTCTCTCTCTTGGTTCTGAACCACCAATCAAATATTGTCTTTGTCTGGAATTAATGAATTTGTCCTTTTTTAACCTATCAATTATTTTAGTTATCATGGGAATAGTGTCCATATAAATGGGTTTTTGTAGTTTCTTGTAATACACTGTATCATTCAGTTGCCGTTCCACCTCCAGCGTATATTGTCTCCGACTCATGATGACAACTGCCGATCCTTTGTCGGCAGGCTTTATCACTATATGTTTCATATGTTGTAAATCTCTTAATGCTTTGATCTCTGCCAATGAAATATTGTACTTCTCCTTGTGTTGTCTGTAATGTTTTTTAAAAACTTCCCAATCCTTATCTATTAAAATGTTTATCTCTGGTGGTAACAAGTCTAATGTTGGCGTCCACATTGATGGACCCAGAAAGGGCAATATTGTTTGTGGTGTTGAATTTTTGTAATATGCCGCTAATTTAATTTTTCGATGATAATTTTGCATTTCCAATTGTATTTGAGATTTCTGATCCCTACCTATGTCTAGAGCTGGAATAAATGTCAATCCCTTGCTTAGGAGCTCATATTGGGGTCTGGTAATTCTGAAATTCTTATCCAGAACCACAACATCTCCTGTATTAAAGGACCGCATTCCATCTCCCCCCTCCTGTTCCAGATTCAGGGGGTGATGGAGTTTAACACACTCATCCAATGGTCAAACATGTCCCGACCAGTTTCAGAAGTCCAATGCACATCATCTGCCTCTGTGTGGAATCTGTCATGAGGCAGGAGAGGAATAAAGGGCATATTCCTCTCAACGTGGTCATTTAAGACCTGAAGATTCTCCCTTTCATCATCAGGGAGCTCCGATGAAAAATTCACCAAGGGAACCCAAACTTCTGCATAGGGGAACTTTCTTTTTGTGGACCTGAGTGCCCCTTGCAGGTTTTTGACAGTAGTCTCCTTGGATTTGTTGCCCCGACTGTTGATCCCGAAGGACAGTATTATTTTCTCCACCACCACACCCTGTGGTGGTGTGGTCTTCTCCATTAGAGCCTGTGCATGGCGGAAATGACTGCCTGGGAAACTCTCTATTTGCAGATCCTTGTTAAAAAAATCTGGCAAACTGCAGAGGTTTGAGTCACCAATTATGAGGAACTTCTTATGGACCCTCAGGTTCCAATCTGTCAATTTCCTCTGGGTGTTGGGGTGCCTATACACTCGAAACCTTTGTGGTTCAGGGGAGGTAAAATGATCAAAGGACTCCTCCCAGTGGTCCTCCTCCTCTGCCCTTTGTTCTTGTGGGTCTGGGGTCACCTCTCCAACAGGAGTGTGGGTGGCCTGTCTTGCCGCCTCTAATCTGTCTTCTTCCTCTTGTAACTCATCAAAGAGAGCCTCAAGTTCTGGATATTCTGAGTGACGTATGGACAATTCTGGCTCCTCCAAACCCCCTGTGTCCTCAGGGGCTTCCGGGTGCTCGTGTCCCCCATCCCCATCGTCAGATGGGGTAACACACCTGGATTCCCTTTTCCTCCGTTGTTCTAAAGGAGAATGTGACCATAAGGGGCTATGGTGTTCTTCTGGATGCCGATCCTCTTGATCAGTCATCGTTGCCACGGAAATCCCAACTGGAACTCGTTGCAGGGAGACCTGTTGTCTAGCTGGGACCGGATTGCTGTCATCCGTCATTGTAGCTGTTGAGGTCCCTACTGTCCTTGCAGGTAGTTCCTCCTGCTGGACCACGACTGCAATGTGCTGTGATGTCTGGGCCCGGTCTGTGTCCCTGTGGTCTGCCCTGTCTGTGACAAGGGCTTCAGCATGGTCAATCACGTCCTGAGAAATTCTTGACAGATTTCGTTTCGCCCAACGTACTGCCACTTCAAACGCTGTTTTCCAGTCTGGAGTCAAGATGGGAGGCAGTTCCCCCAAAAGTTCTTCCAGACCCATTTCGTAATGCTCAGTTAAAATCAGGTACGTGGTATGACCCCAATTCTTTGCATTGCCAGTGATCAAATCCAGTGTTCTCTCTGTGGGTACAGCTGGTTTGATCATTCCAGAAAGCAGTTCCACCATCCTAGAGATCATTTTGGGTTGTGGTTTCCCAGGTTCTGGGGCCACATTACGGAGATGGTGGACTGTTTTGATCACTGCATGCAATTTACGGACCAATCTCCCGAATTGGGGGTCCGCTGGTTGCCGTCTAACCTCTGATCCTCTAGCCCATGGAGAACCACGTCTCTGGGCTGGTCGTGGGTAAGCTTGGCGAACCACCTCAGCAAAAGAGCATGACTGGGGGCCGGTGTACCGGGAGTTCCAAGGGGGAGGCACTGGCCGGCTAGGGCGAGGGGACTGATTCCTCCTCCTGAAGGAAGAGGGTGGTGCACGGTCCATCCCCCGTGTGGGCTCCCTATACCTCCGGTCCCACTGGGGTGCACGGTTGTGCTGGCGCCTCCTGCCATAACGGACAACCGTCCACCCGTCCATAGTATCTCGATGTCCCCAATATTGGAACAAACAACTAAAGGAGGGTTTCCAAAAGAGAAACAATCTGTAAACAAAAATGCAAAAGTCAACTCAAAAAGGTTCCTGTAATCAGGAATACTTGTGCTTGTTCTTTTTTTAATTTCTTTTCAATTTTTGGGATTTTTTTGTCTTTTTTGTTTTGTTTATTTTTTTATTATTTTTCGTATTATTTTTTTAAGAATGAACAGCGCAAGGTGTGTGCCCACAGTTGCAACGTTTCGACCTATTGTGGTCTTCCTCAGGCCTGTGGCACACCTAGATAAAACCAATGAAAAATAAAAGCAAAAAACTGAGCTGCAAAGCAAGAGATGTTCTCTCCTCAACAGCCAGAGCTCAAATGAGCCTCTGTTTCACTTTGCTCCTTTTTATAAGGCAATGTTAAAAAAATTTTTTTTGTAAAAACGTTGAAAGCACTTCATAAATTAACTAAATAATGAAATACAAGACAGACTTCACCTTTAAGGGGTAGGTATCTTTTTCATAGGTTGGGGTTAGTATAGATAAAATAGGATAAGGGTTAGTGAATTATGTAAATAAGTAAAAGGTTAGGTATTGATTGAAATGGGGTTAAGGTTAAGGTCAGACATTTATTGCAGTGGGGTTATGGTTAGAGTAAGTGTCGGGTTGGGGTTAGAATTAAGTGATTAATGGTTAGGGTTAGGCATATATTCCAGTGAGGGTTAGGGTTAGGATAAGCATCGGGTTGGGGTTAGGATTGAGTAATTAATGGTTAGGGTTAGGCATATATTCCAGTGGGGTTAGGGTTAGGGTTGGGGTTGGGATATGGACTAGGGGTTAGGGTTAGGATATGTGTCAGTTGGGGTTAGAATTTAATCGTTAATGGTTAGGGTTAGGCATATATTCCAACGGGGTTAGGGTTTAAGTTTTAAGGGTTAGGGTTAGGCATACATTCCAGTGAGGGTTAGGGTTAGGATAAATGTCGGGTTGGGGTTAGAATTGACTAATTAATCGTTAGGGTTAGGCATACATTCCAGTGAGGGTTAAAATAAACGTCAGGTTGGGGTTAGAATTGAGTAATTAATGGTCAGTCACACTGCCATATTCAACCCAAGTGGTTCCCTGGTGCCCAAAGCAAAAATCCAATACCTTTCCCTCTTTTTCCTCTCCCAATCTGTCCAGGTAATATTTCGCTGTAAGCCTGCCATTCTCATTGCTTCCAGTCCGTGAATCACAAAATGACTCACTAGTAGCGTTTCCATCTCTTTCTTGTGTTTTATGTTATATCGATGTTGTATCATCCGTGTTGACAATGTGTTTCTGGTTTCTCCAACATATTTAATGCCGCAAGTCTTGCAAAGAATAACATAAACACAATTTTTTGATCTTGGGGTGAAACCCTGTTGAATTTGGAACACAGCCTTTTCCCTATTGCCCTTTATAAATTTTAACCGGGAAAACTGTGTATCCAGCTTTTGTGGTCTTTCTGAGGACAAGGATGTTAATTTGGCCTGGACCAAGATGTCCCTCAGATTTTTGTTCCTTTTGTAAGCCGAAATGACTCTTGAATCCGGAAAAGGATCAGTGTTGCCCAAGATGGCTCCAAAATTTGACCTGAATTTGCTAATAAGAATTTTGTTTGTGGATGTGTATGTTGTAATAAGAGGGATGATCTTACTCCTGTCTTTCTCCTTTGTCTCTTGAAAAGTTTTAAAACAATGTCTCAGGAAGGATCTAGAATAACCCCTTTTCCTTAAGGCCTTGAACAAAATGTGTACTGCTTCTTCAAAATAATCCTGTCTTGTACAAATTCGCTTAAATCGCAGTAACTGTGATTTTACAATTCCTTTAAATGTATGCTTGGGATGAAAACTTTGTTTGTGAAGCAGAGCATGAGTATCGGTAGTTTTAAAGTGTACTTTGACATCCAATCTAAAATCTTGAAAGAAATCCGGACCTTTTAGGACCGTCGTGTCCAAAAAGTCAATAGAATTTTCCTGAATCTCCGCTTTCAGTTTGATTGACGAGTCATGGGAATTTAAAACATGCACAAATTCTTTGAACTCTTGTTTTGATCCCATCCAAATTCCCCAAATGTCGTCCAAATAACGTAAATAATATTCCGGTTTCTTTTTACATTTTGAAATTGCTTCCCGTTCCCAATTTGCCATAAAAATATTGGCATATGCCGGTGCAAACCTTTTGCCCATTGCCGTCCCTTTAATCTGTAAATAAAACCTTCCATCGAACATAAAATCATTCCTTGTCAAATTTATTTCAAGCAATTGTAGCAATTCTGCATCCGGTCTTTTTGGATCAGGAGTTTCCTCAAAGGCCTTTCGTATACAATCCATCCCTGCCTGAATTGGAATATTCGTATAGAGGTTCTCCACATCCATTGAAAAGAAATAAAATTTAGATGGGATCCTTAAGGTACGTACTAATTCCACAAAATGATATGTATCTCTGACATAGGAAGGGTGCCGAGTGGATAGTGGAGTTAAATAATGATCTAGAAATTCCGCTGTAAAATAAGTCTCACTCCCACAATCAGAGACAATAGGTCTCCCAGGGGGTATCTCAAACGGAACTGTCCAGGTGTTTGGATCCTTATGAATTTTTGGTAAGATGTAAAATCGTCTCTCTCTTGGTTCTGAACCACCAATCAAATATTGTCTTTGTCTGGAATTAATGAATTTGTCCTTTTTTAACCTATCAATTATTTTAGTTATCATGGGAATAGTGTCCATATAAATGGGTTTTTGTAGTTTCTTGTAATACACTGTATCATTCAGTTGCCGTTCCACCTCCAGCGTATATTGTCTCCGACTCATGATGACAACTGCCGATCCTTTGTCGGCAGGCTTTATCACTATATGTTTCATATGTTGTAAATCTCTTAATGCTTTGATCTCTGCCAATGAAATATTGTACTTCTCCTTGTGTTGTCTGTAATGTTTTTTAAAAACTTCCCAATCCTTATCTATTAAAATGTTTATCTCTGGTGGTAACAAGTCTAATGTTGGCGTCCACATTGATGGACCCAGAAAGGGCAATATTGTTTGTGGTGTTGAATTTTTGTAATATGCCGCTAATTTAATTTTTCGATGATAATTTTGCATTTCCAATTGTATTTGAGATTTCTGATCCCTACCTATGTCTAGAGCTGGAATAAATGTCAATCCCTTGCTTAGGAGCTCATATTGGGGTCTGGTAATTCTGAAATTCTTATCCAGAACCACAACATCTCCTGTATTAAAGGACCGCATTCCATCTCCCCCCTCCTGTTCCAGATTCAGGGGGTGATGGAGTTTAACACACTCATCCAATGGTCAAACATGTCCCGACCAGTTTCAGAAGTCCAATGCACATCATCTGCCTCTGTGTGGAATCTGTCATGAGGCAGGAGAGGAATAAAGGGCATATTCCTCTCAACGTGGTCATTTAAGACCTGAAGATTCTCCCTTTCATCATCAGGGAGCTCCGATGAAAAATTCACCAAGGGAACCCAAACTTCTGCATAGGGGAACTTTCTTTTTGTGGACCTGAGTGCCCCTTGCAGGTTTTTGACAGTAGTCTCCTTGGATTTGTTGCCCCGACTGTTGATCCCGAAGGACAGTATTATTTTCTCCACCACCACACCCTGTGGTGGTGTGGTCTTCTCCATTAGAGCCTGTGCATGGCGGAAATGACTGCCTGGGAAACTCTCTATTTGCAGATCCTTGTTAAAAAAATCTGGCAAACTGCAGAGGTTTGAGTCACCAATTATGAGGAACTTCTTATGGACCCTCAGGTTCCAATCTGTCAATTTCCTCTGGGTGTTGGGGTGCCTATACACTCGAAACCTTTGTGGTTCAGGGGAGGTAAAATGATCAAAGGACTCCTCCCAGTGGTCCTCCTCCTCTGCCCTTTGTTCTTGTGGGTCTGGGGTCACCTCTCCAACAGGAGTGTGGGTGGCCTGTCTTGCCGCCTCTAATCTGTCTTCTTCCTCTTGTAACTCATCAAAGAGAGCCTCAAGTTCTGGATATTCTGAGTGACGTATGGACAATTCTGGCTCCTCCAAACCCCCTGTGTCCTCAGGGGCTTCCGGGTGCTCGTGTCCCCCATCCCCATCGTCAGATGGGGTAACACACCTGGATTCCCTTTTCCTCCGTTGTTCTAAAGGAGAATGTGACCATAAGGGGCTATGGTGTTCTTCTGGATGCCGATCCTCTTGATCAGTCATCGTTGCCACGGAAATCCCAACTGGAACTCGTTGCAGGGAGACCTGTTGTCTAGCTGGGACCGGATTGCTGTCATCCGTCATTGTAGCTGTTGAGGTCCCTACTGTCCTTGCAGGTAGTTCCTCCTGCTGGACCACGACTGCAATGTGCTGTGATGTCTGGGCCCGGTCTGTGTCCCTGTGGTCTGCCCTGTCTGTGACAAGGGCTTCAGCATGGTCAATCACGTCCTGAGAAATTCTTGACAGATTTCGTTTCGCCCAACGTACTGCCACTTCAAACGCTGTTTTCCAGTCTGGAGTCAAGATGGGAGGCAGTTCCCCCAAAAGTTCTTCCAGACCCATTTCGTAATGCTCAGTTAAAATCAGGTACGTGGTATGACCCCAATTCTTTGCATTGCCAGTGATCAAATCCAGTGTTCTCTCTGTGGGTACAGCTGGTTTGATCATTCCAGAAAGCAGTTCCACCATCCTAGAGATCATTTTGGGTTGTGGTTTCCCAGGTTCTGGGGCCACATTACGGAGATGGTGGACTGTTTTGATCACTGCATGCAATTTACGGACCAATCTCCCGAATTGGGGGTCCGCTGGTTGCCGTCTAACCTCTGATCCTCTAGCCCATGGAGAACCACGTCTCTGGGCTGGTCGTGGGTAAGCTTGGCGAACCACCTCAGCAAAAGAGCATGACTGGGGGCCGGTGTACCGGGAGTTCCAAGGGGGAGGCACTGGCCGGCTAGGGCGAGGGGACTGATTCCTCCTCCTGAAGGAAGAGGGTGGTGCACGGTCCATCCCCCGTGTGGGCTCCCTATACCTCCGGTCCCACTGGGGTGCACGGTTGTGCTGGCGCCTCCTGCCATAACGGACAACCGTCCACCCGTCCATAGTATCTCGATGTCCCCAATATTGGAACAAACAACTAAAGGAGGGTTTCCAAAAGAGAAACAATCTGTAAACAAAAATGCAAAAGTCAACTCAAAAAGGTTCCTGTAATCAGGAATACTTGTGCTTGTTCTTTTTTTAATTTCTTTTCAATTTTTGGGATTTTTTTGTCTTTTTTGTTTTGTTTATTTTTTTATTATTTTTCGTATTATTTTTTTAAGAATGAACAGCGCAAGGTGTGTGCCCACAGTTGCAACGTTTCGACCTATTGTGGTCTTCCTCAGGCCTGTGGCACACCTAGATAAAACCAATGAAAAATAAAAGCAAAAAACTGAGCTGCAAAGCAAGAGATGTTCTCTCCTCAACAGCCAGAGCTCAAATGAGCCTCTGTTTCACTTTGCTCCTTTTTATAAGGCAATGTTAAAAAAAATTTTTTTGTAAAAACGTTGAAAGCACTTCATAAATTAACTAAATAATGAAATACAAGACAGACTTCACCTTTAAGGGGTAGGTATCTTTTTCATAGGTTGGGGTTAGTATAGATAAAATAGGATAAGGGTTAGTGAATTATGTAAATAAGTAAAAGGTTAGGTATTGATTGAAATGGGGTTAAGGTTAAGGTCAGACATTTATTGCAGTGGGGTTATGGTTAGAGTAAGTGTCGGGTTGGGGTTAGAATTAAGTGATTAATGGTTAGGGTTAGGCATATATTCCAGTGAGGGTTAGGGTTAGGATAAGCATCGGGTTGGGGTTAGGATTGAGTAATTAATGGTTAGGGTTAGGCATATATTCCAGTGGGGTTAGGGTTAGGGTTGGGGTTGGGATATGGACTAGGGGTTAGGGTTAGGATATGTGTCAGTTGGGGTTAGAATTTAATCGTTAATGGTTAGGGTTAGGCATATATTCCAACGGGGTTAGGGTTTAAGTTTTAAGGGTTAGGGTTAGGCATACATTCCAGTGAGGGTTAGGGTTAGGATAAATGTCGGGTTGGGGTTAGAATTGACTAATTAATCGTTAGGGTTAGGCATACATTCCAGTGAGGGTTAAAATAAACGTCAGGTTGGGGTTAGAATTGAGTAATTAATGGTCAGTCACACTGCCATATTCAACCCAAGTGGTTCCCTGGTGCCCAAAGCAAAAATCCAATACCTTTCCCTCTTTTTCCTCTCCCAATCTGTCCAGGTAATATTTCGCTGTAAGCCTGCCATTCTCATTGCTTCCAGTCCGTGAATCACAAAATGACTCACTAGTAGCGTTTCCATCTCTTTCTTGTGTTTTATGTTATATCGATGTTGTATCATCCGTGTTGACAATGTGTTTCTGGTTTCTCCAACATATTTAATGCCGCAAGTCTTGCAAAGAATAACATAAACACAATTTTTTGATCTTGGGGTGAAACCCTGTTGAATTTGGAACACAGCCTTTTCCCTATTGCCCTTTATAAATTTTAACCGGGAAAACTGTGTATCCAGCTTTTGTGGTCTTTCTGAGGACAAGGATGTTAATTTGGCCTGGACCAAGATGTCCCTCAGATTTTTGTTCCTTTTGTAAGCCGAAATGACTCTTGAATCCGGAAAAGGATCAGTGTTGCCCAAGATGGCTCCAAAATTTGACCTGAATTTGCTAATAAGAATTTTGTTTGTGGATGTGTATGTTGTAATAAGAGGGATGATCTTACTCCTGTCTTTCTCCTTTGTCTCTTGAAAAGTTTTAAAACAATGTCTCAGGAAGGATCTAGAATAACCCCTTTTCCTTAAGGCCTTGAACAAAATGTGTACTGCTTCTTCAAAATAATCCTGTCTTGTACAAATTCGCTTAAATCGCAGTAACTGTGATTTTACAATTCCTTTAAATGTATGCTTGGGATGAAAACTTTGTTTGTGAAGCAGAGCATGAGTATCGGTAGTTTTAAAGTGTACTTTGACATCCAATCTAAAATCTTGAAAGAAATCCGGACCTTTTAGGACCGTCGTGTCCAAAAAGTCAATAGAATTTTCCTGAATCTCCGCTTTCAGTTTGATTGACGAGTCATGGGAATTTAAAACATGCACAAATTCTTTGAACTCTTGTTTTGATCCCATCCAAATTCCCCAAATGTCGTCCAAATAACGTAAATAATATTCCGGTTTCTTTTTACATTTTGAAATTGCTTCCCGTTCCCAATTTGCCATAAAAATATTGGCATATGCCGGTGCAAACCTTTTGCCCATTGCCGTCCCTTTAATCTGTAAATAAAACCTTCCATCGAACATAAAATCATTCCTTGTCAAATTTATTTCAAGCAATTGTAGCAATTCTGCATCCGGTCTTTTTGGATCAGGAGTTTCCTCAAAGGCCTTTCGTATACAATCCATCCCTGCCTGAATTGGAATATTCGTATAGAGGTTCTCCACATCCATTGAAAAGAAATAAAATTTAGATGGGATCCTTAAGGTACGTACTAATTCCACAAAATGATATGTATCTCTGACATAGGAAGGGTGCCGAGTGGATAGTGGAGTTAAATAATGATCTAGAAATTCCGCTGTAAAATAAGTCTCACTCCCACAATCAGAGACAATAGGTCTCCCAGGGGGTATCTCAAACGGAACTGTCCAGGTGTTTGGATCCTTATGAATTTTTGGTAAGATGTAAAATCGTCTCTCTCTTGGTTCTGAACCACCAATCAAATATTGTCTTTGTCTGGAATTAATGAATTTGTCCTTTTTTAACCTATCAATTATTTTAGTTATCATGGGAATAGTGTCCATATAAATGGGTTTTTGTAGTTTCTTGTAATACACTGTATCATTCAGTTGCCGTTCCACCTCCAGCGTATATTGTCTCCGACTCATGATGACAACTGCCGATCCTTTGTCGGCAGGCTTTATCACTATATGTTTCATATGTTGTAAATCTCTTAATGCTTTGATCTCTGCCAATGAAATATTGTACTTCTCCTTGTGTTGTCTGTAATGTTTTTTAAAAACTTCCCAATCCTTATCTATTAAAATGTTTATCTCTGGTGGTAACAAGTCTAATGTTGGCGTCCACATTGATGGACCCAGAAAGGGCAATATTGTTTGTGGTGTTGAATTTTTGTAATATGCCGCTAATTTAATTTTTCGATGATAATTTTGCATTTCCAATTGTATTTGAGATTTCTGATCCCTACCTATGTCTAGAGCTGGAATAAATGTCAATCCCTTGCTTAGGAGCTCATATTGGGGTCTGGTAATTCTGAAATTCTTATCCAGAACCACAACATCTCCTGTATTAAAGGACCGCATTCCATCTCCCCCCTCCTGTTCCAGATTCAGGGGGTGATGGAGTTTAACACACTCATCCAATGGTCAAACATGTCCCGACCAGTTTCAGAAGTCCAATGCACATCATCTGCCTCTGTGTGGAATCTGTCATGAGGCAGGAGAGGAATAAAGGGCATATTCCTCTCAACGTGGTCATTTAAGACCTGAAGATTCTCCCTTTCATCATCAGGGAGCTCCGATGAAAAATTCACCAAGGGAACCCAAACTTCTGCATAGGGGAACTTTCTTTTTGTGGACCTGAGTGCCCCTTGCAGGTTTTTGACAGTAGTCTCCTTGGATTTGTTGCCCCGACTGTTGATCCCGAAGGACAGTATTATTTTCTCCACCACCACACCCTGTGGTGGTGTGGTCTTCTCCATTAGAGCCTGTGCATGGCGGAAATGACTGCCTGGGAAACTCTCTATTTGCAGATCCTTGTTAAAAAAATCTGGCAAACTGCAGAGGTTTGAGTCACCAATTATGAGGAACTTCTTATGGACCCTCAGGTTCCAATCTGTCAATTTCCTCTGGGTGTTGGGGTGCCTATACACTCGAAACCTTTGTGGTTCAGGGGAGGTAAAATGATCAAAGGACTCCTCCCAGTGGTCCTCCTCCTCTGCCCTTTGTTCTTGTGGGTCTGGGGTCACCTCTCCAACAGGAGTGTGGGTGGCCTGTCTTGCCGCCTCTAATCTGTCTTCTTCCTCTTGTAACTCATCAAAGAGAGCCTCAAGTTCTGGATATTCTGAGTGACGTATGGACAATTCTGGCTCCTCCAAACCCCCTGTGTCCTCAGGGGCTTCCGGGTGCTCGTGTCCCCCATCCCCATCGTCAGATGGGGTAACACACCTGGATTCCCTTTTCCTCCGTTGTTCTAAAGGAGAATGTGACCATAAGGGGCTATGGTGTTCTTCTGGATGCCGATCCTCTTGATCAGTCATCGTTGCCACGGAAATCCCAACTGGAACTCGTTGCAGGGAGACCTGTTGTCTAGCTGGGACCGGATTGCTGTCATCCGTCATTGTAGCTGTTGAGGTCCCTACTGTCCTTGCAGGTAGTTCCTCCTGCTGGACCACGACTGCAATGTGCTGTGATGTCTGGGCCCGGTCTGTGTCCCTGTGGTCTGCCCTGTCTGTGACAAGGGCTTCAGCATGGTCAATCACGTCCTGAGAAATTCTTGACAGATTTCGTTTCGCCCAACGTACTGCCACTTCAAACGCTGTTTTCCAGTCTGGAGTCAAGATGGGAGGCAGTTCCCCCAAAAGTTCTTCCAGACCCATTTCGTAATGCTCAGTTAAAATCAGGTACGTGGTATGACCCCAATTCTTTGCATTGCCAGTGATCAAATCCAGTGTTCTCTCTGTGGGTACAGCTGGTTTGATCATTCCAGAAAGCAGTTCCACCATCCTAGAGATCATTTTGGGTTGTGGTTTCCCAGGTTCTGGGGCCACATTACGGAGATGGTGGACTGTTTTGATCACTGCATGCAATTTACGGACCAATCTCCCGAATTGGGGGTCCGCTGGTTGCCGTCTAACCTCTGATCCTCTAGCCCATGGAGAACCACGTCTCTGGGCTGGTCGTGGGTAAGCTTGGCGAACCACCTCAGCAAAAGAGCATGACTGGGGGCCGGTGTACCGGGAGTTCCAAGGGGGAGGCACTGGCCGGCTAGGGCGAGGGGACTGATTCCTCCTCCTGAAGGAAGAGGGTGGTGCACGGTCCATCCCCCGTGTGGGCTCCCTATACCTCCGGTCCCACTGGGGTGCACGGTTGTGCTGGCGCCTCCTGCCATAACGGACAACCGTCCACCCGTCCATAGTATCTCGATGTCCCCAATATTGGAACAAACAACTAAAGGAGGGTTTCCAAAAGAGAAACAATCTGTAAACAAAAATGCAAAAGTCAACTCAAAAAGGTTCCTGTAATCAGGAATACTTGTGCTTGTTCTTTTTTTAATTTCTTTTCAATTTTTGGGATTTTTTTGTCTTTTTTGTTTTGTTTATTTTTTTATTATTTTTCGTATTATTTTTTTAAGAATGAACAGCGCAAGGTGTGTGCCCACAGTTGCAACGTTTCGACCTATTGTGGTCTTCCTCAGGCCTGTGGCACACCTAGATAAAACCAATGAAAAATAAAAGCAAAAAACTGAGCTGCAAAGCAAGAGATGTTCTCTCCTCAACAGCCAGAGCTCAAATGAGCCTCTGTTTCACTTTGCTCCTTTTTATAAGGCAATGTTAAAAAAAATTTTTTTGTAAAAACGTTGAAAGCACTTCATAAATTAACTAAATAATGAAATACAAGACAGACTTCACCTTTAAGGGGTAGGTATCTTTTTCATAGGTTGGGGTTAGTATAGATAAAATAGGATAAGGGTTAGTGAATTATGTAAATAAGTAAAAGGTTAGGTATTGATTGAAATGGGGTTAAGGTTAAGGTCAGACATTTATTGCAGTGGGGTTATGGTTAGAGTAAGTGTCGGGTTGGGGTTAGAATTAAGTGATTAATGGTTAGGGTTAGGCATATATTCCAGTGAGGGTTAGGGTTAGGATAAGCATCGGGTTGGGGTTAGGATTGAGTAATTAATGGTTAGGGTTAGGCATATATTCCAGTGGGGTTAGGGTTAGGGTTGGGGTTGGGATATGGACTAGGGGTTAGGGTTAGGATATGTGTCAGTTGGGGTTAGAATTTAATCGTTAATGGTTAGGGTTAGGCATATATTCCAACGGGGTTAGGGTTTAAGTTTTAAGGGTTAGGGTTAGGCATACATTCCAGTGAGGGTTAGGGTTAGGATAAATGTCGGGTTGGGGTTAGAATTGACTAATTAATCGTTAGGGTTAGGCATACATTCCAGTGAGGGTTAAAATAAACGTCAGGTTGGGGTTAGAATTGAGTAATTAATGGTCAGTCACACTGCCATATTCAACCCAAGTGGTTCCCTGGTGCCCAAAGCAAAAATCCAATACCTTTCCCTCTTTTTCCTCTCCCAATCTGTCCAGGTAATATTTCGCTGTAAGCCTGCCATTCTCATTGCTTCCAGTCCGTGAATCACAAAATGACTCACTAGTAGCGTTTCCATCTCTTTCTTGTGTTTTATGTTATATCGATGTTGTATCATCCGTGTTGACAATGTGTTTCTGGTTTCTCCAACATATTTAATGCCGCAAGTCTTGCAAAGAATAACATAAATACAATTTTTTGATCTTGGGGTGAAACCCTGTTGAATTTGGAACACAGCCTTTTCCCTATTGCCCTTTATAAATTTTAACCGGGAAAACTGTGTATCCAGCTTTTGTGGTCTTTCTGAGGACAAGGATGTTAATTTGGCCTGGACCAAGATGTCCCTCAGATTTTTGTTCCTTTTGTAAGCCGAAATGACTCTTGAATCCGGAAAAGGATCAGTGTTGCCCAAGATGGCTCCAAAATTTGACCTGAATTTGCTAATAAGAATTTTGTTTGTGGATGTGTATGTTGTAATAAGAGGGATGATCTTACTCCTGTCTTTCTCCTTTGTCTCTTGAAAAGTTTTAAAACAATGTCTCAGGAAGGATCTAGAATAACCCCTTTTCCTTAAGGCCTTGAACAAAATGTGTACTGCTTCTTCAAAATAATCCTGTCTTGTACAAATTCGCTTAAATCGCAGTAACTGTGATTTTACAATTCCTTTAAATGTATGCTTGGGATGAAAACTTTGTTTGTGAAGCAGAGCATGAGTATCGGTAGTTTTAAAGTGTACTTTGACATCCAATCTAAAATCTTGAAAGAAATCCGGACCTTTTAGGACCGTCGTGTCCAAAAAGTCAATAGAATTTTCCTGAATCTCCGCTTTCAGTTTGATTGACGAGTCATGGGAATTTAAAACATGCACAAATTCTTTGAACTCTTGTTTTGATCCCATCCAAATTCCCCAAATGTCGTCCAAATAACGTAAATAATATTCCGGTTTCTTTTTACATTTTGAAATTGCTTCCCGTTCCCAATTTGCCATAAAAATATTGGCATATGCCGGTGCAAACCTTTTGCCCATTGCCGTCCCTTTAATCTGTAAATAAAACCTTCCATCGAACATAAAATCATTCCTTGTCAAATTTATTTCAAGCAATTGTAGCAATTCTGCATCCGGTCTTTTTGGATCAGGAGTTTCCTCAAAGGCCTTTCGTATACAATCCATCCCTGCCTGAATTGGAATATTCGTATAGAGGTTCTCCACATCCATTGAAAAGAAATAAAATTTAGATGGGATCCTTAAGGTACGTACTAATTCCACAAAATGATATGTATCTCTGACATAGGAAGGGTGCCGAGTGGATAGTGGAGTTAAATAATGATCTAGAAATTCCGCTGTAAAATAAGTCTCACTCCCACAATCAGAGACAATAGGTCTCCCAGGGGGTATCTCAAACGGAACTGTCCAGGTGTTTGGATCCTTATGAATTTTTGGTAAGATGTAAAATCGTCTCTCTCTTGGTTCTGAACCACCAATCAAATATTGTCTTTGTCTGGAATTAATGAATTTGTCCTTTTTTAACCTATCAATTATTTTAGTTATCATGGGAATAGTGTCCATATAAATGGGTTTTTGTAGTTTCTTGTAATACACTGTATCATTCAGTTGCCGTTCCACCTCCAGCGTATATTGTCTCCGACTCATGATGACAACTGCCGATCCTTTGTCGGCAGGCTTTATCACTATATGTTTCATATGTTGTAAATCTCTTAATGCTTTGATCTCTGCCAATGAAATATTGTACTTCTCCTTGTGTTGTCTGTAATGTTTTTTAAAAACTTCCCAATCCTTATCTATTAAAATGTTTATCTCTGGTGGTAACAAGTCTAATGTTGGCGTCCACATTGATGGACCCAGAAAGGGCAATATTGTTTGTGGTGTTGAATTTTTGTAATATGCCGCTAATTTAATTTTTCGATGATAATTTTGCATTTCCAATTGTATTTGAGATTTCTGATCCCTACCTATGTCTAGAGCTGGAATAAATGTCAATCCCTTGCTTAGGAGCTCATATTGGGGTCTGGTAATTCTGAAATTCTTATCCAGAACCACAACATCTCCTGTATTAAAGGACCGCATTCCATCTCCCCCCTCCTGTTCCAGATTCAGGGGGTGATGGAGTTTAACACACTCATCCAATGGTCAAACATGTCCCGACCAGTTTCAGAAGTCCAATGCACATCATCTGCCTCTGTGTGGAATCTGTCATGAGGCAGGAGAGGAATAAAGGGCATATTCCTCTCAACGTGGTCATTTAAGACCTGAAGATTCTCCCTTTCATCATCAGGGAGCTCCGATGAAAAATTCACCAAGGGAACCCAAACTTCTGCATAGGGGAACTTTCTTTTTGTGGACCTGAGTGCCCCTTGCAGGTTTTTGACAGTAGTCTCCTTGGATTTGTTGCCCCGACTGTTGATCCCGAAGGACAGTATTATTTTCTCCACCACCACACCCTGTGGTGGTGTGGTCTTCTCCATTAGAGCCTGTGCATGGCGGAAATGACTGCCTGGGAAACTCTCTATTTGCAGATCCTTGTTAAAAAAATCTGGCAAACTGCAGAGGTTTGAGTCACCAATTATGAGGAACTTCTTATGGACCCTCAGGTTCCAATCTGTCAATTTCCTCTGGGTGTTGGGGTGCCTATACACTCGAAACCTTTGTGGTTCAGGGGAGGTAAAATGATCAAAGGACTCCTCCCAGTGGTCCTCCTCCTCTGCCCTTTGTTCTTGTGGGTCTGGGGTCACCTCTCCAACAGGAGTGTGGGTGGCCTGTCTTGCCGCCTCTAATCTGTCTTCTTCCTCTTGTAACTCATCAAAGAGAGCCTCAAGTTCTGGATATTCTGAGTGACGTATGGACAATTCTGGCTCCTCCAAACCCCCTGTGTCCTCAGGGGCTTCCGGGTGCTCGTGTCCCCCATCCCCATCGTCAGATGGGGTAACACACCTGGATTCCCTTTTCCTCCGTTGTTCTAAAGGAGAATGTGACCATAAGGGGCTATGGTGTTCTTCTGGATGCCGATCCTCTTGATCAGTCATCGTTGCCACGGAAATCCCAACTGGAACTCGTTGCAGGGAGACCTGTTGTCTAGCTGGGACCGGATTGCTGTCATCCGTCATTGTAGCTGTTGAGGTCCCTACTGTCCTTGCAGGTAGTTCCTCCTGCTGGACCACGACTGCAATGTGCTGTGATGTCTGGGCCCGGTCTGTGTCCCTGTGGTCTGCCCTGTCTGTGACAAGGGCTTCAGCATGGTCAATCACGTCCTGAGAAATTCTTGACAGATTTCGTTTCGCCCAACGTACTGCCACTTCAAACGCTGTTTTCCAGTCTGGAGTCAAGATGGGAGGCAGTTCCCCCAAAAGTTCTTCCAGACCCATTTCGTAATGCTCAGTTAAAATCAGGTACGTGGTATGACCCCAATTCTTTGCATTGCCAGTGATCAAATCCAGTGTTCTCTCTGTGGGTACAGCTGGTTTGATCATTCCAGAAAGCAGTTCCACCATCCTAGAGATCATTTTGGGTTGTGGTTTCCCAGGTTCTGGGGCCACATTACGGAGATGGTGGACTGTTTTGATCACTGCATGCAATTTACGGACCAATCTCCCGAATTGGGGGTCCGCTGGTTGCCGTCTAACCTCTGATCCTCTAGCCCATGGAGAACCACGTCTCTGGGCTGGTCGTGGGTAAGCTTGGCGAACCACCTCAGCAAAAGAGCATGACTGGGGGCCGGTGTACCGGGAGTTCCAAGGGGGAGGCACTGGCCGGCTAGGGCGAGGGGACTGATTCCTCCTCCTGAAGGAAGAGGGTGGTGCACGGTCCATCCCCCGTGTGGGCTCCCTATACCTCCGGTCCCACTGGGGTGCACGGTTGTGCTGGCGCCTCCTGCCATAACGGACAACCGTCCACCCGTCCATAGTATCTCGATGTCCCCAATATTGGAACAAACAACTAAAGGAGGGTTTCCAAAAGAGAAACAATCTGTAAACAAAAATGCAAAAGTCAACTCAAAAAGGTTCCTGTAATCAGGAATACTTGTGCTTGTTCTTTTTTTAATTTCTTTTCAATTTTTGGGATTTTTTTGTCTTTTTTGTTTTGTTTATTTTTTTATTATTTTTCGTATTATTTTTTTAAGAATGAACAGCGCAAGGTGTGTGCCCACAGTTGCAACGTTTCGACCTATTGTGGTCTTCCTCAGGCCTGTGGCACACCTAGATAAAACCAATGAAAAATAAAAGCAAAAAACTGAGCTGCAAAGCAAGAGATGTTCTCTCCTCAACAGCCAGAGCTCAAATGAGCCTCTGTTTCACTTTGCTCCTTTTTATAAGGCAATGTTAAAAAAAATTTTTTTGTAAAAACGTTGAAAGCACTTCATAAATTAACTAAATAATGAAATACAAGACAGACTTCACCTTTAAGGGGTAGGTATCTTTTTCATAGGTTGGGGTTAGTATAGATAAAATAGGATAAGGGTTAGTGAATTATGTAAATAAGTAAAAGGTTAGGTATTGATTGAAATGGGGTTAAGGTTAAGGTCAGACATTTATTGCAGTGGGGTTATGGTTAGAGTAAGTGTCGGGTTGGGGTTAGAATTAAGTGATTAATGGTTAGGGTTAGGCATATATTCCAGTGAGGGTTAGGGTTAGGATAAGCATCGGGTTGGGGTTAGGATTGAGTAATTAATGGTTAGGGTTAGGCATATATTCCAGTGGGGTTAGGGTTAGGGTTGGGGTTGGGATATGGACTAGGGGTTAGGGTTAGGATATGTGTCAGTTGGGGTTAGAATTTAATCGTTAATGGTTAGGGTTAGGCATATATTCCAACGGGGTTAGGGTTTAAGTTTTAAGGGTTAGGGTTAGGCATACATTCCAGTGAGGGTTAGGGTTAGGATAAATGTCGGGTTGGGGTTAGAATTGACTAATTAATCGTTAGGGTTAGGCATACATTCCAGTGAGGGTTAAAATAAACGTCAGGTTGGGGTTAGAATTGAGTAATTAATGGTCAGTCACACTGCCATATTCAACCCAAGTGGTTCCCTGGTGCCCAAAGCAAAAATCCAATACCTTTCCCTCTTTTTCCTCTCCCAATCTGTCCAGGTAATATTTCGCTGTAAGCCTGCCATTCTCATTGCTTCCAGTCCGTGAATCACAAAATGACTCACTAGTAGCGTTTCCATCTCTTTCTTGTGTTTTATGTTATATCGATGTTGTATCATCCGTGTTGACAATGTGTTTCTGGTTTCTCCAACATATTTAATGCCGCAAGTCTTGCAAAGAATAACATAAACACAATTTTTTGATCTTGGGGTGAAACCCTGTTGAATTTGGAACACAGCCTTTTCCCTATTGCCCTTTATAAATTTTAACCGGGAAAACTGTGTATCCAGCTTTTGTGGTCTTTCTGAGGACAAGGATGTTAATTTGGCCTGGACCAAGATGTCCCTCAGATTTTTGTTCCTTTTGTAAGCCGAAATGACTCTTGAATCCGGAAAAGGATCAGTGTTGCCCAAGATGGCTCCAAAATTTGACCTGAATTTGCTAATAAGAATTTTGTTTGTGGATGTGTATGTTGTAATAAGAGGGATGATCTTACTCCTGTCTTTCTCCTTTGTCTCTTGAAAAGTTTTAAAACAATGTCTCAGGAAGGATCTAGAATAACCCCTTTTCCTTAAGGCCTTGAACAAAATGTGTACTGCTTCTTCAAAATAATCCTGTCTTGTACAAATTCGCTTAAATCGCAGTAACTGTGATTTTACAATTCCTTTAAATGTATGCTTGGGATGAAAACTTTGTTTGTGAAGCAGAGCATGAGTATCGGTAGTTTTAAAGTGTACTTTGACATCCAATCTAAAATCTTGAAAGAAATCCGGACCTTTTAGGACCGTCGTGTCCAAAAAGTCAATAGAATTTTCCTGAATCTCCGCTTTCAGTTTGATTGACGAGTCATGGGAATTTAAAACATGCACAAATTCTTTGAACTCTTGTTTTGATCCCATCCAAATTCCCCAAATGTCGTCCAAATAACGTAAATAATATTCCGGTTTCTTTTTACATTTTGAAATTGCTTCCCGTTCCCAATTTGCCATAAAAATATTGGCATATGCCGGTGCAAACCTTTTGCCCATTGCCGTCCCTTTAATCTGTAAATAAAACCTTCCATCGAACATAAAATCATTCCTTGTCAAATTTATTTCAAGCAATTGTAGCAATTCTGCATCCGGTCTTTTTGGATCAGGAGTTTCCTCAAAGGCCTTTCGTATACAATCCATCCCTGCCTGAATTGGAATATTCGTATAGAGGTTCTCCACATCCATTGAAAAGAAATAAAATTTAGATGGGATCCTTAAGGTACGTACTAATTCCACAAAATGATATGTATCTCTGACATAGGAAGGGTGCCGAGTGGATAGTGGAGTTAAATAATGATCTAGAAATTCCGCTGTAAAATAAGTCTCACTCCCACAATCAGAGACAATAGGTCTCCCAGGGGGTATCTCAAACGGAACTGTCCAGGTGTTTGGATCCTTATGAATTTTTGGTAAGATGTAAAATCGTCTCTCTCTTGGTTCTGAACCACCAATCAAATATTGTCTTTGTCTGGAATTAATGAATTTGTCCTTTTTTAACCTATCAATTATTTTAGTTATCATGGGAATAGTGTCCATATAAATGGGTTTTTGTAGTTTCTTGTAATACACTGTATCATTCAGTTGCCGTTCCACCTCCAGCGTATATTGTCTCCGACTCATGATGACAACTGCCGATCCTTTGTCGGCAGGCTTTATCACTATATGTTTCATATGTTGTAAATCTCTTAATGCTTTGATCTCTGCCAATGAAATATTGTACTTCTCCTTGTGTTGTCTGTAATGTTTTTTAAAAACTTCCCAATCCTTATCTATTAAAATGTTTATCTCTGGTGGTAACAAGTCTAATGTTGGCGTCCACATTGATGGACCCAGAAAGGGCAATATTGTTTGTGGTGTTGAATTTTTGTAATATGCTGCTAATTTAATTTTTCGATGATAATTTTGCATTTCCAATTGTATTTGAGATTTCTGATCCCTACCTATGTCTAGAGCTGGAATAAATGTCAATCCCTTGCTTAGGAGCTCATATTGGGGTCTGGTAATTCTGAAATTCTTATCCAGAACCACAACATCTCCTGTATTAAAGGACCGCATTCCATCTCCCCCCTCCTGTTCCAGATTCAGGGGGTGATGGAGTTTAACACACTCATCCAATGGTCAAACATGTCCCGACCAGTTTCAGAAGTCCAATGCACATCATCTGCCTCTGTGTGGAATCTGTCATGAGGCAGGAGAGGAATAAAGGGCATATTCCTCTCAACGTGGTCATTTAAGACCTGAAGATTCTCCCTTTCATCATCAGGGAGCTCCGATGAAAAATTCACCAAGGGAACCCAAACTTCTGCATAGGGGAACTTTCTTTTTGTGGACCTGAGTGCCCCTTGCAGGTTTTTGACAGTAGTCTCCTTGGATTTGTTGCCCCGACTGTTGATCCCGAAGGACAGTATTATTTTCTCCACCACCACACCCTGTGGTGGTGTGGTCTTCTCCATTAGAGCCTGTGCATGGCGGAAATGACTGCCTGGGAAACTCTCTATTTGCAGATCCTTGTTAAAAAAATCTGGCAAACTGCAGAGGTTTGAGTCACCAATTATGAGGAACTTCTTATGGACCCTCAGGTTCCAATCTGTCAATTTCCTCTGGGTGTTGGGGTGCCTATACACTCGAAACCTTTGTGGTTCAGGGGAGGTAAAATGATCAAAGGACTCCTCCCAGTGGTCCTCCTCCTCTGCCCTTTGTTCTTGTGGGTCTGGGGTCACCTCTCCAACAGGAGTGTGGGTGGCCTGTCTTGCCGCCTCTAATCTGTCTTCTTCCTCTTGTAACTCATCAAAGAGAGCCTCAAGTTCTGGATATTCTGAGTGACGTATGGACAATTCTGGCTCCTCCAAACCCCCTGTGTCCTCAGGGGCTTCCGGGTGCTCGTGTCCCCCATCCCCATCGTCAGATGGGGTAACACACCTGGATTCCCTTTTCCTCCGTTGTTCTAAAGGAGAATGTGACCATAAGGGGCTATGGTGTTCTTCTGGATGCCGATCCTCTTGATCAGTCATCGTTGCCACGGAAATCCCAACTGGAACTCGTTGCAGGGAGACCTGTTGTCTAGCTGGGACCGGATTGCTGTCATCCGTCATTGTAGCTGTTGAGGTCCCTACTGTCCTTGCAGGTAGTTCCTCCTGCTGGACCACGACTGCAATGTGCTGTGATGTCTGGGCCCGGTCTGTGTCCCTGTGGTCTGCCCTGTCTGTGACAAGGGCTTCAGCATGGTCAATCACGTCCTGAGAAATTCTTGACAGATTTCGTTTCGCCCAACGTACTGCCACTTCAAACGCTGTTTTCCAGTCTGGAGTCAAGATGGGAGGCAGTTCCCCCAAAAGTTCTTCCAGACCCATTTCGTAATGCTCAGTTAAAATCAGGTACGTGGTATGACCCCAATTCTTTGCATTGCCAGTGATCAAATCCAGTGTTCTCTCTGTGGGTACAGCTGGTTTGATCATTCCAGAAAGCAGTTCCACCATCCTAGAGATCATTTTGGGTTGTGGTTTCCCAGGTTCTGGGGCCACATTACGGAGATGGTGGACTGTTTTGATCACTGCATGCAATTTACGGACCAATCTCCCGAATTGGGGGTCCGCTGGTTGCCGTCTAACCTCTGATCCTCTAGCCCATGGAGAACCACGTCTCTGGGCTGGTCGTGGGTAAGCTTGGCGAACCACCTCAGCAAAAGAGCATGACTGGGGGCCGGTGTACCGGGAGTTCCAAGGGGGAGGCACTGGCCGGCTAGGGCGAGGGGACTGATTCCTCCTCCTGAAGGAAGAGGGTGGTGCACGGTCCATCCCCCGTGTGGGCTCCCTATACCTCCGGTCCCACTGGGGTGCACGGTTGTGCTGGCGCCTCCTGCCATAACGGACAACCGTCCACCCGTCCATAGTATCTCGATGTCCCCAATATTGGAACAAACAACTAAAGGAGGGTTTCCAAAAGAGAAACAATCTGTAAACAAAAATGCAAAAGTCAACTCAAAAAGGTTCCTGTAATCAGGAATACTTGTGCTTGTTCTTTTTTTAATTTCTTTTCAATTTTTGGGATTTTTTTGTCTTTTTTGTTTTGTTTATTTTTTTATTATTTTTCGTATTATTTTTTTAAGAATGAACAGCGCAAGGTGTGTGCCCACAGTTGCAACGTTTCGACCTATTGTGGTCTTCCTCAGGCCTGTGGCACACCTAGATAAAACCAATGAAAAATAAAAGCAAAAAACTGAGCTGCAAAGCAAGAGATGTTCTCTCCTCAACAGCCAGAGCTCAAATGAGCCTCTGTTTCACTTTGCTCCTTTTTATAAGGCAATGTTAAAAAAATTTTTTTTTGTAAAAACGTTGAAAGCACTTCATAAATTAACTAAATAATGAAATACAAGACAGACTTCACCTTTAAGGGGTAGGTATCTTTTTCATAGGTTGGGGTTAGTATAGATAAAATAGGATAAGGGTTAGTGAATTATGTAAATAAGTAAAAGGTTAGGTATTGATTGAAATGGGGTTAAGGTTAAGGTCAGACATTTATTGCAGTGGGGTTATGGTTAGAGTAAGTGTCGGGTTGGGGTTAGAATTAAGTGATTAATGGTTAGGGTTAGGCATATATTCCAGTGAGGGTTAGGGTTAGGATAAGCATCGGGTTGGGGTTAGGATTGAGTAATTAATGGTTAGGGTTAGGCATATATTCCAGTGGGGTTAGGGTTAGGGTTGGGGTTGGGATATGGACTAGGGGTTAGGGTTAGGATATGTGTCAGTTGGGGTTAGAATTTAATCGTTAATGGTTAGGGTTAGGCATATATTCCAACGGGGTTAGGGTTTAAGTTTTAAGGGTTAGGGTTAGGCATACATTCCAGTGAGGGTTAGGGTTAGGATAAATGTCGGGTTGGGGTTAGAATTGACTAATTAATCGTTAGGGTTAGGCATACATTCCAGTGAGGGTTAAAATAAACGTCAGGTTGGGGTTAGAATTGAGTAATTAATGGTCAGTCACACTGCCATATTCAACCCAAGTGGTTCCCTGGTGCCCAAAGCAAAAATCCAATACCTTTCCCTCTTTTTCCTCTCCCAATCTGTCCAGGTAATATTTCGCTGTAAGCCTGCCATTCTCATTGCTTCCAGTCCGTGAATCACAAAATGACTCACTAGTAGCGTTTCCATCTCTTTCTTGTGTTTTATGTTATATCGATGTTGTATCATCCGTGTTGACAATGTGTTTCTGGTTTCTCCAACATATTTAATGCCGCAAGTCTTGCAAAGAATAACATAAACACAATTTTTTGATCTTGGGGTGAAACCCTGTTGAATTTGGAACACAGCCTTTTCCCTATTGCCCTTTATAAATTTTAACCGGGAAAACTGTGTATCCAGCTTTTGTGGTCTTTCTGAGGACAAGGATGTTAATTTGGCCTGGACCAAGATGTCCCTCAGATTTTTGTTCCTTTTGTAAGCCGAAATGACTCTTGAATCCGGAAAAGGATCAGTGTTGCCCAAGATGGCTCCAAAATTTGACCTGAATTTGCTAATAAGAATTTTGTTTGTGGATGTGTATGTTGTAATAAGAGGGATGATCTTACTCCTGTCTTTCTCCTTTGTCTCTTGAAAAGTTTTAAAACAATGTCTCAGGAAGGATCTAGAATAACCCCTTTTCCTTAAGGCCTTGAACAAAATGTGTACTGCTTCTTCAAAATAATCCTGTCTTGTACAAATTCGCTTAAATCGCAGTAACTGTGATTTTACAATTCCTTTAAATGTATGCTTGGGATGAAAACTTTGTTTGTGAAGCAGAGCATGAGTATCGGTAGTTTTAAAGTGTACTTTGACATCCAATCTAAAATCTTGAAAGAAATCCGGACCTTTTAGGACCGTCGTGTCCAAAAAGTCAATAGAATTTTCCTGAATCTCCGCTTTCAGTTTGATTGACGAGTCATGGGAATTTAAAACATGCACAAATTCTTTGAACTCTTGTTTTGATCCCATCCAAATTCCCCAAATGTCGTCCAAATAACGTAAATAATATTCCGGTTTCTTTTTACATTTTGAAATTGCTTCCCGTTCCCAATTTGCCATAAAAATATTGGCATATGCCGGTGCAAACCTTTTGCCCATTGCCGTCCCTTTAATCTGTAAATAAAACCTTCCATCGAACATAAAATCATTCCTTGTCAAATTTATTTCAAGCAATTGTAGCAATTCTGCATCCGGTCTTTTTGGATCAGGAGTTTCCTCAAAGGCCTTTCGTATACAATCCATCCCTGCCTGAATTGGAATATTCGTATAGAGGTTCTCCACATCCATTGAAAAGAAATAAAATTTAGATGGGATCCTTAAGGTACGTACTAATTCCACAAAATGATATGTATCTCTGACATAGGAAGGGTGCCGAGTGGATAGTGGAGTTAAATAATGATCTAGAAATTCCGCTGTAAAATAAGTCTCACTCCCACAATCAGAGACAATAGGTCTCCCAGGGGGTATCTCAAACGGAACTGTCCAGGTGTTTGGATCCTTATGAATTTTTGGTAAGATGTAAAATCGTCTCTCTCTTGGTTCTGAACCACCAATCAAATATTGTCTTTGTCTGGAATTAATGAATTTGTCCTTTTTTAACCTATCAATTATTTTAGTTATCATGGGAATAGTGTCCATATAAATGGGTTTTTGTAGTTTCTTGTAATACACTGTATCATTCAGTTGCCGTTCCACCTCCAGCATATATTGTCTCCGACTCATGATGACAACTGCCGATCCTTTGTCGGCAGGCTTTATCACTATATGTTTCATATGTTGTAAATCTCTTAATGCTTTGATCTCTGCCAATGAAATATTGTACTTCTCCTTGTGTTGTCTGTAATGTTTTTTAAAAACTTCCCAATCCTTATCTATTAAAATGTTTATCTCTGGTGGTAACAAGTCTAATGTTGGCGTCCACATTGATGGACCCAGAAAGGGCAATATTGTTTGTGGTGTTGAATTTTTGTAATATGCCGCTAATTTAATTTTTCGATGATAATTTTGCATTTCCAATTGTATTTGAGATTTCTGATCCCTACCTATGTCTAGAGCTGGAATAAATGTCAATCCCTTGCTTAGGAGCTCATATTGGGGTCTGGTAATTCTGAAATTCTTATCCAGAACCACAACATCTCCTGTATTAAAGGACCGCATTCCATCTCCCCCCTCCTGTTCCAGATTCAGGGGGTGATGGAGTTTAACACACTCATCCAATGGTCAAACATGTCCCGACCAGTTTCAGAAGTCCAATGCACATCATCTGCCTCTGTGTGGAATCTGTCATGAGGCAGGAGAGGAATAAAGGGCATATTCCTCTCAACGTGGTCATTTAAGACCTGAAGATTCTCCCTTTCATCATCAGGGAGCTCCGATGAAAAATTCACCAAGGGAACCCAAACTTCTGCATAGGGGAACTTTCTTTTTGTGGACCTGAGTGCCCCTTGCAGGTTTTTGACAGTAGTCTCCTTGGATTTGTTGCCCCGACTGTTGATCCCGAAGGACAGTATTATTTTCTCCACCACCACACCCTGTGGTGGTGTGGTCTTCTCCATTAGAGCCTGTGCATGGCGGAAATGACTGCCTGGGAAACTCTCTATTTGCAGATCCTTGTTAAAAAAATCTGGCAAACTGCAGAGGTTTGAGTCACCAATTATGAGGAACTTCTTATGGACCCTCAGGTTCCAATCTGTCAATTTCCTCTGGGTGTTGGGGTGCCTATACACTCGAAACCTTTGTGGTTCAGGGGAGGTAAAATGATCAAAGGACTCCTCCCAGTGGTCCTCCTCCTCTGCCCTTTGTTCTTGTGGGTCTGGGGTCACCTCTCCAACAGGAGTGTGGGTGGCCTGTCTTGCCGCCTCTAATCTGTCTTCTTCCTCTTGTAACTCATCAAAGAGAGCCTCAAGTTCTGGATATTCTGAGTGACGTATGGACAATTCTGGCTCCTCCAAACCCCCTGTGTCCTCAGGGGCTTCCGGGTGCTCGTGTCCCCCATCCCCATCGTCAGATGGGGTAACACACCTGGATTCCCTTTTCCTCCGTTGTTCTAAAGGAGAATGTGACCATAAGGGGCTATGGTGTTCTTCTGGATGCCGATCCTCTTGATCAGTCATCGTTGCCACGGAAATCCCAACTGGAACTCGTTGCAGGGAGACCTGTTGTCTAGCTGGGACCGGATTGCTGTCATCCGTCATTGTAGCTGTTGAGGTCCCTACTGTCCTTGCAGGTAGTTCCTCCTGCTGGACCACGACTGCAATGTGCTGTGATGTCTGGGCCCGGTCTGTGTCCCTGTGGTCTGCCCTGTCTGTGACAAGGGCTTCAGCATGGTCAATCACGTCCTGAGAAATTCTTGACAGATTTCGTTTCGCCCAACGTACTGCCACTTCAAACGCTGTTTTCCAGTCTGGAGTCAAGATGGGAGGCAGTTCCCCCAAAAGTTCTTCCAGACCCATTTCGTAATGCTCAGTTAAAATCAGGTACGTGGTATGACCCCAATTCTTTGCATTGCCAGTGATCAAATCCAGTGTTCTCTCTGTGGGTACAGCTGGTTTGATCATTCCAGAAAGCAGTTCCACCATCCTAGAGATCATTTTGGGTTGTGGTTTCCCAGGTTCTGGGGCCACATTACGGAGATGGTGGACTGTTTTGATCACTGCATGCAATTTACGGACCAATCTCCCGAATTGGGGGTCCGCTGGTTGCCGTCTAACCTCTGATCCTCTAGCCCATGGAGAACCACGTCTCTGGGCTGGTCGTGGGTAAGCTTGGCGAACCACCTCAGCAAAAGAGCATGACTGGGGGCCGGTGTACCGGGAGTTCCAAGGGGGAGGCACTGGCCGGCTAGGGCGAGGGGACTGATTCCTCCTCCTGAAGGAAGAGGGTGGTGCACGGTCCATCCCCCGTGTGGGCTCCCTATACCTCCGGTCCCACTGGGGTGCACGGTTGTGCTGGCGCCTCCTGCCATAACGGACAACCGTCCACCCGTCCATAGTATCTCGATGTCCCCAATATTGGAACAAACAACTAAAGGAGGGTTTCCAAAAGAGAAACAATCTGTAAACAAAAATGCAAAAGTCAACTCAAAAAGGTTCCTGTAATCAGGAATACTTGTGCTTGTTCTTTTTTTAATTTCTTTTCAATTTTTGGGATTTTTTTGTCTTTTTTGTTTTGTTTATTTTTTTATTATTTTTCGTATTATTTTTTTAAGAATGAACAGCGCAAGGTGTGTGCCCACAGTTGCAACGTTTCGACCTATTGTGGTCTTCCTCAGGCCTGTGGCACACCTAGATAAAACCAATGAAAAATAAAAGCAAAAAACTGAGCTGCAAAGCAAGAGATGTTCTCTCCTCAACAGCCAGAGCTCAAATGAGCCTCTGTTTCACTTTGCTCCTTTTTATAAGGCAATGTTAAAAAAAATTTTTTTGTAAAAACGTTGAAAGCACTTCATAAATTAACTAAATAATGAAATACAAGACAGACTTCACCTTTAAGGGGTAGGTATCTTTTTCATAGGTTGGGGTTAGTATAGATAAAATAGGATAAGGGTTAGTGAATTATGTAAATAAGTAAAAGGTTAGGTATTGATTGAAATGGGGTTAAGGTTAAGGTCAGACATTTATTGCAGTGGGGTTATGGTTAGAGTAAGTGTCGGGTTGGGGTTAGAATTAAGTGATTAATGGTTAGGGTTAGGCATATATTCCAGTGAGGGTTAGGGTTAGGATAAGCATCGGGTTGGGGTTAGGATTGAGTAATTAATGGTTAGGGTTAGGCATATATTCCAGTGGGGTTAGGGTTAGGGTTGGGGTTGGGATATGGACTAGGGGTTAGGGTTAGGATATGTGTCAGTTGGGGTTAGAATTTAATCGTTAATGGTTAGGGTTAGGCATATATTCCAACGGGGTTAGGGTTTAAGTTTTAAGGGTTAGGGTTAGGCATACATTCCAGTGAGGGTTAGGGTTAGGATAAATGTCGGGTTGGGGTTAGAATTGACTAATTAATCGTTAGGGTTAGGCATACATTCCAGTGAGGGTTAAAATAAACGTCAGGTTGGGGTTAGAATTGAGTAATTAATGGTCAGTCACACTGCCATATTCAACCCAAGTGGTTCCCTGGTGCCCAAAGCAAAAATCCAATACCTTTCCCTCTTTTTCCTCTCCCAATCTGTCCAGGTAATATTTCGCTGTAAGCCTGCCATTCTCATTGCTTCCAGTCCGTGAATCACAAAATGACTCACTAGTAGCGTTTCCATCTCTTTCTTGTGTTTTATGTTATATCGATGTTGTATCATCCGTGTTGACAATGTGTTTCTGGTTTCTCCAACATATTTAATGCCGCAAGTCTTGCAAAGAATAACATAAACACAATTTTTTGATCTTGGGGTGAAACCCTGTTGAATTTGGAACACAGCCTTTTCCCTATTGCCCTTTATAAATTTTAACCGGGAAAACTGTGTATCCAGCTTTTGTGGTCTTTCTGAGGACAAGGATGTTAATTTGGCCTGGACCAAGATGTCCCTCAGATTTTTGTTCCTTTTGTAAGCCGAAATGACTCTTGAATCCGGAAAAGGATCAGTGTTGCCCAAGATGGCTCCAAAATTTGACCTGAATTTGCTAATAAGAATTTTGTTTGTGGATGTGTATGTTGTAATAAGAGGGATGATCTTACTCCTGTCTTTCTCCTTTGTCTCTTGAAAAGTTTTAAAACAATGTCTCAGGAAGGATCTAGAATAACCCCTTTTCCTTAAGGCCTTGAACAAAATGTGTACTGCTTCTTCAAAATAATCCTGTCTTGTACAAATTCGCTTAAATCGCAGTAACTGTGATTTTACAATTCCTTTAAATGTATGCTTGGGATGAAAACTTTGTTTGTGAAGCAGAGCATGAGTATCGGTAGTTTTAAAGTGTACTTTGACATCCAATCTAAAATCTTGAAAGAAATCCGGACCTTTTAGGACCGTCGTGTCCAAAAAGTCAATAGAATTTTCCTGAATCTCCGCTTTCAGTTTGATTGACGAGTCATGGGAATTTAAAACATGCACAAATTCTTTGAACTCTTGTTTTGATCCCATCCAAATTCCCCAAATGTCGTCCAAATAACGTAAATAATATTCCGGTTTCTTTTTACATTTTGAAATTGCTTCCCGTTCCCAATTTGCCATAAAAATATTGGCATATGCCGGTGCAAACCTTTTGCCCATTGCCGTCCCTTTAATCTGTAAATAAAACCTTCCATCGAACATAAAATCATTCCTTGTCAAATTTATTTCAAGCAATTGTAGCAATTCTGCATCCGGTCTTTTTGGATCAGGAGTTTCCTCAAAGGCCTTTCGTATACAATCCATCCCTGCCTGAATTGGAATATTCGTATAGAGGTTCTCCACATCCATTGAAAAGAAATAAAATTTAGATGGGATCCTTAAGGTACGTACTAATTCCACAAAATGATATGTATCTCTGACATAGGAAGGGTGCCGAGTGGATAGTGGAGTTAAATAATGATCTAGAAATTCCGCTGTAAAATAAGTCTCACTCCCACAATCAGAGACAATAGGTCTCCCAGGGGGTATCTCAAACGGAACTGTCCAGGTGTTTGGATCCTTATGAATTTTTGGTAAGATGTAAAATCGTCTCTCTCTTGGTTCTGAACCACCAATCAAATATTGTCTTTGTCTGGAATTAATGAATTTGTCCTTTTTTAACCTATCAATTATTTTAGTTATCATGGGAATAGTGTCCATATAAATGGGTTTTTGTAGTTTCTTGTAATACACTGTATCATTCAGTTGCCGTTCCACCTCCAGCGTATATTGTCTCCGACTCATGATGACAACTGCCGATCCTTTGTCGGCAGGCTTTATCACTATATGTTTCATATGTTGTAAATCTCTTAATGCTTTGATCTCTGCCAATGAAATATTGTACTTCTCCTTGTGTTGTCTGTAATGTTTTTTAAAAACTTCCCAATCCTTATCTATTAAAATGTTTATCTCTGGTGGTAACAAGTCTAATGTTGGCGTCCACATTGATGGACCCAGAAAGGGCAATATTGTTTGTGGTGTTGAATTTTTGTAATATGCCGCTAATTTAATTTTTCGATGATAATTTTGCATTTCCAATTGTATTTGAGATTTCTGATCCCTACCTATGTCTAGAGCTGGAATAAATGTCAATCCCTTGCTTAGGAGCTCATATTGGGGTCTGGTAATTCTGAAATTCTTATCCAGAACCACAACATCTCCTGTATTAAAGGACCGCATTCCATCTCCCCCCTCCTGTTCCAGATTCAGGGGGTGATGGAGTTTAACACACTCATCCAATGGTCAAACATGTCCCGACCAGTTTCAGAAGTCCAATGCACATCATCTGCCTCTGTGTGGAATCTGTCATGAGGCAGGAGAGGAATAAAGGGCATATTCCTCTCAACGTGGTCATTTAAGACCTGAAGATTCTCCCTTTCATCATCAGGGAGCTCCGATGAAAAATTCACCAAGGGAACCCAAACTTCTGCATAGGGGAACTTTCTTTTTGTGGACCTGAGTGCCCCTTGCAGGTTTTTGACAGTAGTCTCCTTGGATTTGTTGCCCCGACTGTTGATCCCGAAGGACAGTATTATTTTCTCCACCACCACACCCTGTGGTGGTGTGGTCTTCTCCATTAGAGCCTGTGCATGGCGGAAATGACTGCCTGGGAAACTCTCTATTTGCAGATCCTTGTTAAAAAAATCTGGCAAACTGCAGAGGTTTGAGTCACCAATTATGAGGAACTTCTTATGGACCCTCAGGTTCCAATCTGTCAATTTCCTCTGGGTGTTGGGGTGCCTATACACTCGAAACCTTTGTGGTTCAGGGGAGGTAAAATGATCAAAGGACTCCTCCCAGTGGTCCTCCTCCTCTGCCCTTTGTTCTTGTGGGTCTGGGGTCACCTCTCCAACAGGAGTGTGGGTGGCCTGTCTTGCCGCCTCTAATCTGTCTTCTTCCTCTTGTAACTCATCAAAGAGAGCCTCAAGTTCTGGATATTCTGAGTGACGTATGGACAATTCTGGCTCCTCCAAACCCCCTGTGTCCTCAGGGGCTTCCGGGTGCTCGTGTCCCCCATCCCCATCGTCAGATGGGGTAACACACCTGGATTCCCTTTTCCTCCGTTGTTCTAAAGGAGAATGTGACCATAAGGGGCTATGGTGTTCTTCTGGATGCCGATCCTCTTGATCAGTCATCGTTGCCACGGAAATCCCAACTGGAACTCGTTGCAGGGAGACCTGTTGTCTAGCTGGGACCGGATTGCTGTCATCCGTCATTGTAGCTGTTGAGGTCCCTACTGTCCTTGCAGGTAGTTCCTCCTGCTGGACCACGACTGCAATGTGCTGTGATGTCTGGGCCCGGTCTGTGTCCCTGTGGTCTGCCCTGTCTGTGACAAGGGCTTCAGCATGGTCAATCACGTCCTGAGAAATTCTTGACAGATTTCGTTTCGCCCAACGTACTGCCACTTCAAACGCTGTTTTCCAGTCTGGAGTCAAGATGGGAGGCAGTTCCCCCAAAAGTTCTTCCAGACCCATTTCGTAATGCTCAGTTAAAATCAGGTACGTGGTATGACCCCAATTCTTTGCATTGCCAGTGATCAAATCCAGTGTTCTCTCTGTGGGTACAGCTGGTTTGATCATTCCAGAAAGCAGTTCCACCATCCTAGAGATCATTTTGGGTTGTGGTTTCCCAGGTTCTGGGGCCACATTACGGAGATGGTGGACTGTTTTGATCACTGCATGCAATTTACGGACCAATCTCCCGAATTGGGGGTCCGCTGGTTGCCGTCTAACCTCTGATCCTCTAGCCCATGGAGAACCACGTCTCTGGGCTGGTCGTGGGTAAGCTTGGCGAACCACCTCAGCAAAAGAGCATGACTGGGGGCCGGTGTACCGGGAGTTCCAAGGGGGAGGCACTGGCCGGCTAGGGCGAGGGGACTGATTCCTCCTCCTGAAGGAAGAGGGTGGTGCACGGTCCATCCCCCGTGTGGGCTCCCTATACCTCCGGTCCCACTGGGGTGCACGGTTGTGCTGGCGCCTCCTGCCATAACGGACAACCGTCCACCC
The DNA here is from genome assembly GCF_933228915.1 of Telmatherina bonti. NCBI lineage: Eukaryota > Metazoa > Chordata > Actinopteri > Atheriniformes > Telmatherinidae > Telmatherina > Telmatherina bonti. The sequence goes on from NC_136620.1 coordinate 455,452, forward strand.
GTCCATAGTATCTCGATGTCCCCAATATTGGAACAAACAACTAAAGGAGGGTTTCCAAAAGAGAAACAATCTGTAAACAAAAATGCAAAAGTCAACTCAAAAAGGTTCCTGTAATCAGGAATACTTGTGCTTGTTCTTTTTTTAATTTCTTTTCAATTTTTGGGATTTTTTTGTCTTTTTTGTTTTGTTTATTTTTTTATTATTTTTCGTATTATTTTTTTAAGAATGAACAGCGCAAGGTGTGTGCCCACAGTTGCAACGTTTCGACCTATTGTGGTCTTCCTCAGGCCTGTGGCACACCTAGATAAAACCAATGAAAAATAAAAGCAAAAAACTGAGCTGCAAAGCAAGAGATGTTCTCTCCTCAACAGCCAGAGCTCAAATGAGCCTCTGTTTCACTTTGCTCCTTTTTATAAGGCAATGTTAAAAAAAATTTTTTTGTAAAAACGTTGAAAGCACTTCATAAATTAACTAAATAATGAAATACAAGACAGACTTCACCTTTAAGGGGTAGGTATCTTTTTCATAGGTTGGGGTTAGTATAGATAAAATAGGATAAGGGTTAGTGAATTATGTAAATAAGTAAAAGGTTAGGTATTGATTGAAATGGGGTTAAGGTTAAGGTCAGACATTTATTGCAGTGGGGTTATGGTTAGAGTAAGTGTCGGGTTGGGGTTAGAATTAAGTGATTAATGGTTAGGGTTAGGCATATATTCCAGTGAGGGTTAGGGTTAGGATAAGCATCGGGTTGGGGTTAGGATTGAGTAATTAATGGTTAGGGTTAGGCATATATTCCAGTGGGGTTAGGGTTAGGGTTGGGGTTGGGATATGGACTAGGGGTTAGGGTTAGGATATGTGTCAGTTGGGGTTAGAATTTAATCGTTAATGGTTAGGGTTAGGCATATATTCCAACGGGGTTAGGGTTTAAGTTTTAAGGGTTAGGGTTAGGCATACATTCCAGTGAGGGTTAGGGTTAGGATAAATGTCGGGTTGGGGTTAGAATTGACTAATTAATCGTTAGGGTTAGGCATACATTCCAGTGAGGGTTAAAATAAACGTCAGGTTGGGGTTAGAATTGAGTAATTAATGGTCAGTCACACTGCCATATTCAACCCAAGTGGTTCCCTGGTGCCCAAAGCAAAAATCCAATACCTTTCCCTCTTTTTCCTCTCCCAATCTGTCCAGGTAATATTTCGCTGTAAGCCTGCCATTCTCATTGCTTCCAGTCCGTGAATCACAAAATGACTCACTAGTAGCGTTTCCATCTCTTTCTTGTGTTTTATGTTATATCGATGTTGTATCATCCGTGTTGACAATGTGTTTCTGGTTTCTCCAACATATTTAATGCCGCAAGTCTTGCAAAGAATAACATAAACACAATTTTTTGATCTTGGGGTGAAACCCTGTTGAATTTGGAACACAGCCTTTTCCCTATTGCCCTTTATAAATTTTAACCGGGAAAACTGTGTATCCAGCTTTTGTGGTCTTTCTGAGGACAAGGATGTTAATTTGGCCTGGACCAAGATGTCCCTCAGATTTTTGTTCCTTTTGTAAGCCGAAATGACTCTTGAATCCGGAAAAGGATCAGTGTTGCCCAAGATGGCTCCAAAATTTGACCTGAATTTGCTAATAAGAATTTTGTTTGTGGATGTGTATGTTGTAATAAGAGGGATGATCTTACTCCTGTCTTTCTCCTTTGTCTCTTGAAAAGTTTTAAAACAATGTCTCAGGAAGGATCTAGAATAACCCCTTTTCCTTAAGGCCTTGAACAAAATGTGTACTGCTTCTTCAAAATAATCCTGTCTTGTACAAATTCGCTTAAATCGCAGTAACTGTGATTTTACAATTCCTTTAAATGTATGCTTGGGATGAAAACTTTGTTTGTGAAGCAGAGCATGAGTATCGGTAGTTTTAAAGTGTACTTTGACATCCAATCTAAAATCTTGAAAGAAATCCGGACCTTTTAGGACCGTCGTGTCCAAAAAGTCAATAGAATTTTCCTGAATCTCCGCTTTCAGTTTGATTGACGAGTCATGGGAATTTAAAACATGCACAAATTCTTTGAACTCTTGTTTTGATCCCATCCAAATTCCCCAAATGTCGTCCAAATAACGTAAATAATATTCCGGTTTCTTTTTACATTTTGAAATTGCTTCCCGTTCCCAATTTGCCATAAAAATATTGGCATATGCCGGTGCAAACCTTTTGCCCATTGCCGTCCCTTTAATCTGTAAATAAAACCTTCCATCGAACATAAAATCATTCCTTGTCAAATTTATTTCAAGCAATTGTAGCAATTCTGCATCCGGTCTTTTTGGATCAGGAGTTTCCTCAAAGGCCTTTCGTATACAATCCATCCCTGCCTGAATTGGAATATTCGTATAGAGGTTCTCCACATCCATTGAAAAGAAATAAAATTTAGATGGGATCCTTAAGGTACGTACTAATTCCACAAAATGATATGTATCTCTGACATAGGAAGGGTGCCGAGTGGATAGTGGAGTTAAATAATGATCTAGAAATTCCGCTGTAAAATAAGTCTCACTCCCACAATCAGAGACAATAGGTCTCCCAGGGGGTATCTCAAACGGAACTGTCCAGGTGTTTGGATCCTTATGAATTTTTGGTAAGATGTAAAATCGTCTCTCTCTTGGTTCTGAACCACCAATCAAATATTGTCTTTGTCTGGAATTAATGAATTTGTCCTTTTTTAACCTATCAATTATTTTAGTTATCATGGGAATAGTGTCCATATAAATGGGTTTTTGTAGTTTCTTGTAATACACTGTATCATTCAGTTGCCGTTCCACCTCCAGCGTATATTGTCTCCGACTCATGATGACAACTGCCGATCCTTTGTCGGCAGGCTTTATCACTATATGTTTCATATGTTGTAAATCTCTTAATGCTTTGATCTCTGCCAATGAAATATTGTACTTCTCCTTGTGTTGTCTGTAATGTTTTTTAAAAACTTCCCAATCCTTATCTATTAAAATGTTTATCTCTGGTGGTAACAAGTCTAATGTTGGCGTCCACATTGATGGACCCAGAAAGGGCAATATTGTTTGTGGTGTTGAATTTTTGTAATATGCCGCTAATTTAATTTTTCGATGATAATTTTGCATTTCCAATTGTATTTGAGATTTCTGATCCCTACCTATGTCTAGAGCTGGAATAAATGTCAATCCCTTGCTTAGGAGCTCATATTGGGGTCTGGTAATTCTGAAATTCTTATCCAGAACCACAACATCTCCTGTATTAAAGGACCGCATTCCATCTCCCCCCTCCTGTTCCAGATTCAGGGGGTGATGGAGTTTAACACACTCATCCAATGGTCAAACATGTCCCGACCAGTTTCAGAAGTCCAATGCACATCATCTGCCTCTGTGTGGAATCTGTCATGAGGCAGGAGAGGAATAAAGGGCATATTCCTCTCAACGTGGTCATTTAAGACCTGAAGATTCTCCCTTTCATCATCAGGGAGCTCCGATGAAAAATTCACCAAGGGAACCCAAACTTCTGCATAGGGGAACTTTCTTTTTGTGGACCTGAGTGCCCCTTGCAGGTTTTTGACAGTAGTCTCCTTGGATTTGTTGCCCCGACTGTTGATCCCGAAGGACAGTATTATTTTCTCCACCACCACACCCTGTGGTGGTGTGGTCTTCTCCATTAGAGCCTGTGCATGGCGGAAATGACTGCCTGGGAAACTCTCTATTTGCAGATCCTTGTTAAAAAAATCTGGCAAACTGCAGAGGTTTGAGTCACCAATTATGAGGAACTTCTTATGGACCCTCAGGTTCCAATCTGTCAATTTCCTCTGGGTGTTGGGGTGCCTATACACTCGAAACCTTTGTGGTTCAGGGGAGGTAAAATGATCAAAGGACTCCTCCCAGTGGTCCTCCTCCTCTGCCCTTTGTTCTTGTGGGTCTGGGGTCACCTCTCCAACAGGAGTGTGGGTGGCCTGTCTTGCCGCCTCTAATCTGTCTTCTTCCTCTTGTAACTCATCAAAGAGAGCCTCAAGTTCTGGATATTCTGAGTGACGTATGGACAATTCTGGCTCCTCCAAACCCCCTGTGTCCTCAGGGGCTTCCGGGTGCTCGTGTCCCCCATCCCCATCGTCAGATGGGGTAACACACCTGGATTCCCTTTTCCTCCGTTGTTCTAAAGGAGAATGTGACCATAAGGGGCTATGGTGTTCTTCTGGATGCCGATCCTCTTGATCAGTCATCGTTGCCACGGAAATCCCAACTGGAACTCGTTGCAGGGAGACCTGTTGTCTAGCTGGGACCGGATTGCTGTCATCCGTCATTGTAGCTGTTGAGGTCCCTACTGTCCTTGCAGGTAGTTCCTCCTGCTGGACCACGACTGCAATGTGCTGTGATGTCTGGGCCCGGTCTGTGTCCCTGTGGTCTGCCCTGTCTGTGACAAGGGCTTCAGCATGGTCAATCACGTCCTGAGAAATTCTTGACAGATTTCGTTTCGCCCAACGTACTGCCACTTCAAACGCTGTTTTCCAGTCTGGAGTCAAGATGGGAGGCAGTTCCCCCAAAAGTTCTTCCAGACCCATTTCGTAATGCTCAGTTAAAATCAGGTACGTGGTATGACCCCAATTCTTTGCATTGCCAGTGATCAAATCCAGTGTTCTCTCTGTGGGTACAGCTGGTTTGATCATTCCAGAAAGCAGTTCCACCATCCTAGAGATCATTTTGGGTTGTGGTTTCCCAGGTTCTGGGGCCACATTACGGAGATGGTGGACTGTTTTGATCACTGCATGCAATTTACGGACCAATCTCCCGAATTGGGGGTCCGCTGGTTGCCGTCTAACCTCTGATCCTCTAGCCCATGGAGAACCACGTCTCTGGGCTGGTCGTGGGTAAGCTTGGCGAACCACCTCAGCAAAAGAGCATGACTGGGGGCCGGTGTACCGGGAGTTCCAAGGGGGAGGCACTGGCCGGCTAGGGCGAGGGGACTGATTCCTCCTCCTGAAGGAAGAGGGTGGTGCACGGTCCATCCCCCGTGTGGGCTCCCTATACCTCCGGTCCCACTGGGGTGCACGGTTGTGCTGGCGCCTCCTGCCATAACGGACAACCGTCCACCCGTCCATAGTATCTCGATGTCCCCAATATTGGAACAAACAACTAAAGGAGGGTTTCCAAAAGAGAAACAATCTGTAAACAAAAATGCAAAAGTCAACTCAAAAAGGTTCCTGTAATCAGGAATACTTGTGCTTGTTCTTTTTTTAATTTCTTTTCAATTTTTGGGATTTTTTTGTCTTTTTTGTTTTGTTTATTTTTTTATTATTTTTCGTATTATTTTTTTAAGAATGAACAGCGCAAGGTGTGTGCCCACAGTTGCAACGTTTCGACCTATTGTGGTCTTCCTCAGGCCTGTGGCACACCTAGATAAAACCAATGAAAAATAAAAGCAAAAAACTGAGCTGCAAAGCAAGAGATGTTCTCTCCTCAACAGCCAGAGCTCAAATGAGCCTCTGTTTCACTTTGCTCCTTTTTATAAGGCAATGTTAAAAAAAATTTTTTTGTAAAAACGTTGAAAGCACTTCATAAATTAACTAAATAATGAAATACAAGACAGACTTCACCTTTAAGGGGTAGGTATCTTTTTCATAGGTTGGGGTTAGTATAGATAAAATAGGATAAGGGTTAGTGAATTATGTAAATAAGTAAAAGGTTAGGTATTGATTGAAATGGGGTTAAGGTTAAGGTCAGACATTTATTGCAGTGGGGTTATGGTTAGAGTAAGTGTCGGGTTGGGGTTAGAATTAAGTGATTAATGGTTAGGGTTAGGCATATATTCCAGTGAGGGTTAGGGTTAGGATAAGCATCGGGTTGGGGTTAGGATTGAGTAATTAATGGTTAGGGTTAGGCATATATTCCAGTGGGGTTAGGGTTAGGGTTGGGGTTGGGATATGGACTAGGGGTTAGGGTTAGGATATGTGTCAGTTGGGGTTAGAATTTAATCGTTAATGGTTAGGGTTAGGCATATATTCCAACGGGGTTAGGGTTTAAGTTTTAAGGGTTAGGGTTAGGCATACATTCCAGTGAGGGTTAGGGTTAGGATAAATGTCGGGTTGGGGTTAGAATTGACTAATTAATCGTTAGGGTTAGGCATACATTCCAGTGAGGGTTAAAATAAACGTCAGGTTGGGGTTAGAATTGAGTAATTAATGGTCAGTCACACTGCCATATTCAACCCAAGTGGTTCCCTGGTGCCCAAAGCAAAAATCCAATACCTTTCCCTCTTTTTCCTCTCCCAATCTGTCCAGGTAATATTTCGCTGTAAGCCTGCCATTCTCATTGCTTCCAGTCCGTGAATCACAAAATGACTCACTAGTAGCGTTTCCATCTCTTTCTTGTGTTTTATGTTATATCGATGTTGTATCATCCGTGTTGACAATGTGTTTCTGGTTTCTCCAACATATTTAATGCCGCAAGTCTTGCAAAGAATAACATAAATACAATTTTTTGATCTTGGGGTGAAACCCTGTTGAATTTGGAACACAGCCTTTTCCCTATTGCCCTTTATAAATTTTAACCGGGAAAACTGTGTATCCAGCTTTTGTGGTCTTTCTGAGGACAAGGATGTTAATTTGGCCTGGACCAAGATGTCCCTCAGATTTTTGTTCCTTTTGTAAGCCGAAATGACTCTTGAATCCGGAAAAGGATCAGTGTTGCCCAAGATGGCTCCAAAATTTGACCTGAATTTGCTAATAAGAATTTTGTTTGTGGATGTGTATGTTGTAATAAGAGGGATGATCTTACTCCTGTCTTTCTCCTTTGTCTCTTGAAAAGTTTTAAAACAATGTCTCAGGAAGGATCTAGAATAACCCCTTTTCCTTAAGGCCTTGAACAAAATGTGTACTGCTTCTTCAAAATAATCCTGTCTTGTACAAATTCGCTTAAATCGCAGTAACTGTGATTTTACAATTCCTTTAAATGTATGCTTGGGATGAAAACTTTGTTTGTGAAGCAGAGCATGAGTATCGGTAGTTTTAAAGTGTACTTTGACATCCAATCTAAAATCTTGAAAGAAATCCGGACCTTTTAGGACCGTCGTGTCCAAAAAGTCAATAGAATTTTCCTGAATCTCCGCTTTCAGTTTGATTGACGAGTCATGGGAATTTAAAACATGCACAAATTCTTTGAACTCTTGTTTTGATCCCATCCAAATTCCCCAAATGTCGTCCAAATAACGTAAATAATATTCCGGTTTCTTTTTACATTTTGAAATTGCTTCCCGTTCCCAATTTGCCATAAAAATATTGGCATATGCCGGTGCAAACCTTTTGCCCATTGCCGTCCCTTTAATCTGTAAATAAAACCTTCCATCGAACATAAAATCATTCCTTGTCAAATTTATTTCAAGCAATTGTAGCAATTCTGCATCCGGTCTTTTTGGATCAGGAGTTTCCTCAAAGGCCTTTCGTATACAATCCATCCCTGCCTGAATTGGAATATTCGTATAGAGGTTCTCCACATCCATTGAAAAGAAATAAAATTTAGATGGGATCCTTAAGGTACGTACTAATTCCACAAAATGATATGTATCTCTGACATAGGAAGGGTGCCGAGTGGATAGTGGAGTTAAATAATGATCTAGAAATTCCGCTGTAAAATAAGTCTCACTCCCACAATCAGAGACAATAGGTCTCCCAGGGGGTATCTCAAACGGAACTGTCCAGGTGTTTGGATCCTTATGAATTTTTGGTAAGATGTAAAATCGTCTCTCTCTTGGTTCTGAACCACCAATCAAATATTGTCTTTGTCTGGAATTAATGAATTTGTCCTTTTTTAACCTATCAATTATTTTAGTTATCATGGGAATAGTGTCCATATAAATGGGTTTTTGTAGTTTCTTGTAATACACTGTATCATTCAGTTGCCGTTCCACCTCCAGCGTATATTGTCTCCGACTCATGATGACAACTGCCGATCCTTTGTCGGCAGGCTTTATCACTATATGTTTCATATGTTGTAAATCTCTTAATGCTTTGATCTCTGCCAATGAAATATTGTACTTCTCCTTGTGTTGTCTGTAATGTTTTTTAAAAACTTCCCAATCCTTATCTATTAAAATGTTTATCTCTGGTGGTAACAAGTCTAATGTTGGCGTCCACATTGATGGACCCAGAAAGGGCAATATTGTTTGTGGTGTTGAATTTTTGTAATATGCCGCTAATTTAATTTTTCGATGATAATTTTGCATTTCCAATTGTATTTGAGATTTCTGATCCCTACCTATGTCTAGAGCTGGAATAAATGTCAATCCCTTGCTTAGGAGCTCATATTGGGGTCTGGTAATTCTGAAATTCTTATCCAGAACCACAACATCTCCTGTATTAAAGGACCGCATTCCATCTCCCCCCTCCTGTTCCAGATTCAGGGGGTGATGGAGTTTAACACACTCATCCAATGGTCAAACATGTCCCGACCAGTTTCAGAAGTCCAATGCACATCATCTGCCTCTGTGTGGAATCTGTCATGAGGCAGGAGAGGAATAAAGGGCATATTCCTCTCAACGTGGTCATTTAAGACCTGAAGATTCTCCCTTTCATCATCAGGGAGCTCCGATGAAAAATTCACCAAGGGAACCCAAACTTCTGCATAGGGGAACTTTCTTTTTGTGGACCTGAGTGCCCCTTGCAGGTTTTTGACAGTAGTCTCCTTGGATTTGTTGCCCCGACTGTTGATCCCGAAGGACAGTATTATTTTCTCCACCACCACACCCTGTGGTGGTGTGGTCTTCTCCATTAGAGCCTGTGCATGGCGGAAATGACTGCCTGGGAAACTCTCTATTTGCAGATCCTTGTTAAAAAAATCTGGCAAACTGCAGAGGTTTGAGTCACCAATTATGAGGAACTTCTTATGGACCCTCAGGTTCCAATCTGTCAATTTCCTCTGGGTGTTGGGGTGCCTATACACTCGAAACCTTTGTGGTTCAGGGGAGGTAAAATGATCAAAGGACTCCTCCCAGTGGTCCTCCTCCTCTGCCCTTTGTTCTTGTGGGTCTGGGGTCACCTCTCCAACAGGAGTGTGGGTGGCCTGTCTTGCCGCCTCTAATCTGTCTTCTTCCTCTTGTAACTCATCAAAGAGAGCCTCAAGTTCTGGATATTCTGAGTGACGTATGGACAATTCTGGCTCCTCCAAACCCCCTGTGTCCTCAGGGGCTTCCGGGTGCTCGTGTCCCCCATCCCCATCGTCAGATGGGGTAACACACCTGGATTCCCTTTTCCTCCGTTGTTCTAAAGGAGAATGTGACCATAAGGGGCTATGGTGTTCTTCTGGATGCCGATCCTCTTGATCAGTCATCGTTGCCACGGAAATCCCAACTGGAACTCGTTGCAGGGAGACCTGTTGTCTAGCTGGGACCGGATTGCTGTCATCCGTCATTGTAGCTGTTGAGGTCCCTACTGTCCTTGCAGGTAGTTCCTCCTGCTGGACCACGACTGCAATGTGCTGTGATGTCTGGGCCCGGTCTGTGTCCCTGTGGTCTGCCCTGTCTGTGACAAGGGCTTCAGCATGGTCAATCACGTCCTGAGAAATTCTTGACAGATTTCGTTTCGCCCAACGTACTGCCACTTCAAACGCTGTTTTCCAGTCTGGAGTCAAGATGGGAGGCAGTTCCCCCAAAAGTTCTTCCAGACCCATTTCGTAATGCTCAGTTAAAATCAGGTACGTGGTATGACCCCAATTCTTTGCATTGCCAGTGATCAAATCCAGTGTTCTCTCTGTGGGTACAGCTGGTTTGATCATTCCAGAAAGCAGTTCCACCATCCTAGAGATCATTTTGGGTTGTGGTTTCCCAGGTTCTGGGGCCACATTACGGAGATGGTGGACTGTTTTGATCACTGCATGCAATTTACGGACCAATCTCCCGAATTGGGGGTCCGCTGGTTGCCGTCTAACCTCTGATCCTCTAGCCCATGGAGAACCACGTCTCTGGGCTGGTCGTGGGTAAGCTTGGCGAACCACCTCAGCAAAAGAGCATGACTGGGGGCCGGTGTACCGGGAGTTCCAAGGGGGAGGCACTGGCCGGCTAGGGCGAGGGGACTGATTCCTCCTCCTGAAGGAAGAGGGTGGTGCACGGTCCATCCCCCGTGTGGGCTCCCTATACCTCCGGTCCCACTGGGGTGCACGGTTGTGCTGGCGCCTCCTGCCATAACGGACAACCGTCCACCCGTCCATAGTATCTCGATGTCCCCAATATTGGAACAAACAACTAAAGGAGGGTTTCCAAAAGAGAAACAATCTGTAAACAAAAATGCAAAAGTCAACTCAAAAAGGTTCCTGTAATCAGGAATACTTGTGCTTGTTCTTTTTTTAATTTCTTTTCAATTTTTGGGATTTTTTTGTCTTTTTTGTTTTGTTTATTTTTTTATTATTTTTCGTATTATTTTTTTAAGAATGAACAGCGCAAGGTGTGTGCCCACAGTTGCAACGTTTCGACCTATTGTGGTCTTCCTCAGGCCTGTGGCACACCTAGATAAAACCAATGAAAAATAAAAGCAAAAAACTGAGCTGCAAAGCAAGAGATGTTCTCTCCTCAACAGCCAGAGCTCAAATGAGCCTCTGTTTCACTTTGCTCCTTTTTATAAGGCAATGTTAAAAAAAATTTTTTTGTAAAAACGTTGAAAGCACTTCATAAATTAACTAAATAATGAAATACAAGACAGACTTCACCTTTAAGGGGTAGGTATCTTTTTCATAGGTTGGGGTTAGTATAGATAAAATAGGATAAGGGTTAGTGAATTATGTAAATAAGTAAAAGGTTAGGTATTGATTGAAATGGGGTTAAGGTTAAGGTCAGACATTTATTGCAGTGGGGTTATGGTTAGAGTAAGTGTCGGGTTGGGGTTAGAATTAAGTGATTAATGGTTAGGGTTAGGCATATATTCCAGTGAGGGTTAGGGTTAGGATAAGCATCGGGTTGGGGTTAGGATTGAGTAATTAATGGTTAGGGTTAGGCATATATTCCAGTGGGGTTAGGGTTAGGGTTGGGGTTGGGATATGGACTAGGGGTTAGGGTTAGGATATGTGTCAGTTGGGGTTAGAATTTAATCGTTAATGGTTAGGGTTAGGCATATATTCCAACGGGGTTAGGGTTTAAGTTTTAAGGGTTAGGGTTAGGCATACATTCCAGTGAGGGTTAGGG